>NC_092295.1:781839-1076839 GCF_036320965.1 Panulirus ornatus
GTCTTTGTGTGTGTGTGTGTGTGTGTGTGTGTGTAGCACAGACAAGGGCCCATTTCCCGTCTCTCTTCCCCCTTTCCCCTCCCCCTTCCCCTCCCCCTCCCCTCCCCTTCCCCTCCCCCCTCGCTTTGTGAGGTGGTCTTTGGGGGCCCCCCCTCCTCCTTCCCCCCCCCTCTCGTCTTCTTCTTTAGGAGGACAAATGAGTCCTTCTATCTCGCGGGCCAGTCCTTCTTAACAAACCCCCCCCACACACACCCACACACACACCCCCACACCCCCACACCACTCCACACCCCACTCCACCCCCCACACCAGCTCTTGAGACGGTTGCGGTGGATCGCCACCACAGCTGGTCCACACCCACAGCTGGTCGGTCCAGCTGGCCCCCAACCTTGGGCCCCCCCACAGACCCTCCCCACCCCCACAGCTTCCCCCCCTAACCCCTGTTTAAGGGGGGAGAAGAGGGGGGAGGGGTCATCCACCCATCGAGGTCCACTGTAGAGGGGGAGGGGGGGCCCCTTTTCCCCCAACACCACAGCTCGTGGTCACCAACACAGCTCATCACCACCACAGCTCATCACCAACACAGCTCATCACCAACACAGCTCAACACCACCACAGCTCATCACCAACACAGCTCATCACCAACACAGCTCATCACCAACACAGCTCATCACCAACACAGCTCAACACCAACACAGCTCATCACCAACACAGCTCAACACCAACACAGCTCATCACCAACACAGCTCATCACCACCACAGCTCATCACCACCACAGCTCATCACCAACACAGCTCATCACCACCACAGCTCATCACCACCACAGCTCATCACCAACACAGCTCATCACCACCACAGCTCATCACCACCACAGCTCATCACCACCACAGCTCATCACCACCACAGCTCATCACCAACACAGCTCATCACCAACCACAGCTCATCACCACCACAGCTCATCACCAACACAGCTCATCACCACCACAGCTCATCACCACCACAGCTCATCACCAACACAGCTCATCACCACCACAGCTCATCACCACCACAGCTCATCACCAACACAGCTCATCACCACCACAGCTCATCACCAACACAGCTCATCACCACCACAGCTCATCACCAACACAGCTCAACACCAACACAGCTCATCACCACCACAGCTCATCACCAACACAGCTCATCACCAACACAGCTCATCACCACACAGCTCATCACCACACAGCTCATCACCACCACAGCTCATCACCACACAGCTCATCACCACCACAGCTCATCACCAACACAGCTCATCACCACCACAGCTCATCACCAACACAGCTCATCACCACCACAGCTCATCACCACCACAGCTCATCACCACCACAGCTCATCACCACCACAGCTCATCACCACCACAGCTCATCACCAACACAGCTCATCACCACCACAGCTCATCACCAACACAGCTCATCACCAACACAGCTCATCACCACCACAGCTCATCACCAACACAGCTCATCACCAACACAGCTCATCACCACCACAGCTCATCACCAACACAGCTCATCACCAACACAGCTCATCACCAACACAGCTCATCACCAACACAGCTCATCACCAACACAGCTCATCACCAACACAGCTCATCACCACCACAGCTCATCACCAACACAGCTCATCACCAACACAGCTCATCACCAACACAGCTCATCACCAACACAGCTCATCACCAACACAGCTCATCACCAACACAGCTCATCACCAACACAGCTCATCACCAACACAGCTCATCACCATACACAGCTCATCACCAACACAGCTCAACACCAACACAGCTCATCACCAACACAGCTCATCACCAACACAGCTCATCACCAACACAGCTCATCACCAACACAGCTCAACACCAACAACAGCTCATCACCACACAGCTCAACACCAACACAGCTCATCACCAACACAGCTCATCACCAACACAGCTCATCACCACACAGCTCAACACCAACACAGCTCATCACCACCACAGCTCACACCAACACAGCTCATCACCACCACAGCTCAACACCACCACAGCTCAACACACAACAGCTCAACTACAACACAGCTCACACCAACACAGCTCATCACCAACACAGCTCAACACCAACACAGCTCATCACCACCACAGCTCATCACCACACAGCTCAACACCACACAGCTCATCACCAACACAGCTCATCACCAACCACAGCTCAACACCACCACAGCTCATCACCAACACAGCTCAACACCAACACAGCCTCATCACCAACACAGCTCATCACCAACACAGCTCATCACCAACACAGGCTCATCACCAACACAGCTCATCACCAACACAGCTCATCACCAACACAGCTCATCACCAACACAGCTCAACACCAACACAGCTCATCACCAACACAGCTCATCACCAACACAGCTCATCACCAACACAGCTCATCACCAACACAGCTCACACCACACAGCTCATCACCAACACAGCTCATCACCAACACAGCTCATCACCAACACAGCTCATCACCAACACAGCTCATCACCAACACAGCTCATCACCAACACAGCTCATCACCAACACAGCTCATCACCAACACAGCTCATCACCAACACAGCTCATCACCAACACAGCTCATCACCAACACAGCTCATCACCAACACAGCTCATCACCAACACAGCTCAACACCAACACAGCTCATCACCAACACAGCTCATCACCAACACAGCTCATCACCAACACAGCTCAACACCAACACAGCTCATCACCAACACAGCTCATCACCAACACAGCTCATCACCAACACAGCTCAACACCAACACAGCTCATCACCAACACAGCTCATCACCAACACAGCTCATCACCAACACAGCTCAACACCAACACAGCTCATCACCAACACAGCTCATCACCAACACAGCTCAACACCAACACAGCTCATCACCAACACAGCTCATCACCAACACAACACAGCACCAACACAGCTCATCACCAACACAGCTCATCACCAACACAGCTCATCACCAACACAGCTCATCACCAACACAGCTCATCACCAACACAGCTCATCACCAACACAGCTCATCACCAACACAGCTCATCACCAACACAGCTCATCACCAACACAGCTCATCACCAACACAGCTCATCACCAACACAGCTCATCACCAACACAGCTCATCACCAACACAGCTCATCACCAACACAGCTCATCACCAACACAGCTCATCACCAACACAGCTCAACACCAACACAGCTCATCACCAACACAGCTCATCACCAACACAGCTCATCACCAACACAGCTCATCACCAACACAGCTCAACACCAACACAGCTCATCACCAACACAGCTCATCACCAACACAGCTCATCACCAACACAGCTCATCACCAACACAGCTCATCACCAACACAGCTCATCACCAACACAGCTCAACACCAACACAGCTCATCACCAACACAGCTCATCACCAACACAGCTCATCACCAACACAGCTCATCACCAACACAGCTCATCACCCAACACAGCTCATCACCAACAAGCCTCAATCACCAACACAGCTCATCACCAACACAGCTCAACACCAACACAGCTCATCACCAACACAGCTCAACACCAACACAGTCATCACCAACACAGCTCATCACCAACACACCTCAACACCAACACAGCTCATCACCACCACAGCTCAACACCAACACAGCTCATCACCAACCACAGCTCAACACCAACACAGCTCATCACCAACACAGCTCATCACCAACACAGCTCATCACCAACACAGCTCATCACCAACACAGCTCAACACCAACACAGTCATCACCAACACAGCTCATCACCAACAAGCTCATCACCAACACAGCTCAACACCAACACAGCTCATCACCAACACAGCTCAACACCAACACAGCTCATCACCAACACAGCTCAACACCAACACAGCTCAACACCAACACAGCTCATCACCAACACAGCTCATCACCAACACAGCTCAACACCAACACAGCTCATCACCAACCACAGCTCAACACCAACACAGCTCAACACCACAACAGCTCATCACCAACAAACAGCTCAACACCACCACAGCTCATCACCACCACAGCTCATCACCAACACAGCTCATCACCAACACAGCTCATCACCACCAAACCTCATCACCATCACAGCTCAACACCACCACAGCTCATCACCAACACAGCTCATCACCAACACAGCTCATGAAGAAGACCCCCCTCCCCCCTCCCCCCCCTTGTGATAATTAAACTCACCCCACTTCGAACTTGACGCCCCACGACCCCATTTAACCCCCCTTGAGCGCCACACGCAACCCCACTCCCAAGGGCACGACGACCTGGTGCCCCTCCTCCCAAGGGCACGACGACCTGGTGCCCCTCTTTCCAAGGGCACGACGACCTGGTGCCCCCTCCTCCCAAGGGCACGACGACCTGGTGCCCCTCCTCCCAAGGGCACGACGACCTGGTGCCCCTCCTCCCAAGGGCACGACGACCTGGTGCCCCTCCTCCCTAGGGCACGACGACCTGGTGCCCCTCCTCAGAGGGCTGGGGGAGGAGGTCGTACCCAAGGGTCGTACCCAAGGGTCGTGCTGTCGTGCACAACGGATGCGCCACAGAGCTATGTGTGACCTGGTAGGTCTGGTTGTGACCTGGTAGGTCTAGATGTGACCTGTTGGTAGGTCTGGCTGTGACCTGGTAGGTCTGGTTGTGACCTGGTAGGCCTGGCTGTGTGCTGGTCGGTCTAGGTTTGACCTGGTAGGTCTGGCTGTGACCTGGTAGGTCTGGCTGTGACCTGGTAGGTTTGGCTGTGACCTGCTGGTCGGTCTAGGTGTGACCTGGTAGGTCTGGATGTGACCTGGCAGGCCTGGCTGTGACCTGGCAGGCCTGGATGTGACCTGGCAGGCCTGGCTGTGACCTGGTTGCGTCCAGACGACCAAACCTGGTCGACTGGGCCCTCCGTAAACCATCCAGCCTGGTTGGCCCTTCGACCAAAATCCCACACAGATAAATGATGATAAATAACTAATGTCTGTACACACACATAGAGGAAGGGGGAATAAAGAAGGCCATTTATAATGCCTTTATAATGCCATTTTATTGGATTATCATGACGCTAAAGACGACGAAAATATTGATAACAAACACGCGATGGCCTGACGAAGGCGCTGACGAAGGGGGGTTGGTGAGGAGGGGGGGGGGGTCGTTATCAACAGAACGAGGCTGTTAACGAGCCCAGGGAACTACCCTGGGTGATTTAAATGTCCCAGCTCAGTGTTAGGTAGTAGAGGGGGAACAGGGGGGAAGGGGGGCCCTTTTATTTGGGGGGGGGGGGGTCGTTGTCCCATTGGGTGCAACATAACGGCTCATCCTCGAGTACTGTTGGCAAGTGGAGCTCCCCAAAAAAAACTAGTGGAAGCTGCTCCTGTTGCGCTCTAGGGCGGAGCTCGAAAAGCAGTGGCCAGCTTGATGTTGTTCAAGCTGGAAGCACTGTTGTTACGAGATGGGGAGGGGAGTGGGTGTTCCTGTATGACGGGTGGGTGATGCTGGGATGTGAGACGGGTGGATGGCCTGTGAGACGGGTGAATGGCTTGTGTGACGGGCGGATTTCCTTTGAGACGGGTGGATGACCTGTGAGACGGGTGAATGGCCTGTATGATGGGTGAATGGCCTGTGAGACGGGTGGATGACCTGGGAAATGAGACGGTGCCTGTGAGACGGGTGGATGTCCTCTGGGACGGTGTGGATGGCCTGGGAGACGAGACGGTGCTTGTGAGACGGGTGGATGTCCTCTGGGACGGGTGGATGGCCTGGGAGACGAGACAGTGCTTGAGACGGGTGGATGTCTTCTGGGACGGGTGGATGATGAGACAAGACGGTGTTGTGAGACGAGACAGTGCTTGTAAGATGGGTGGATGATGCTGGGAGACGAGACGGTGCTTGTGAGCTGGGTGGATGATGCTGTGAGACGGGTAGACAGTGCTTGTGAGCCGGGTGGATGATGCTGGGAGACAAGACCAGTGCTTGTGAGCCGGGTGGACGATGCTGGGAGACGAGACCGGTGCTTGTGAGCTGGGTGGATGATGCTGGGAGATGAGACCGGTGCTTGTGAGCCGGGTGGATGATGCTGGGAGATGAGACCGGTGCTTGTGAGCCGGGTGGATGATGCTGGGAGATGAGACCGGTGCTTGTGAGCTGGGTGGATGATGCTGGGAGACGAGACCGGTGCTTGTGAGCCGGGTGGATGATGCTGGGAGACGAGACCGGTGCTTGTGAGACGGGGGAAAAATGATAGCCAAAGTCTTTTACTTTGACCCCCACACATTCCTAGCCAGTACGGGGCGGGCGCAGCTGGCGCAGGCAGGAGGGGGGGGTCGCAGAGGGGGCTCCCCCCCCTTGCTTGCCTGCCTGCCTCCTAGGACGGGACACATGTGGCTAGGCATTCCATGGCGGCCTTGAGCCTGGCTGTAAGGCTAGGAGCCAAGGTGGAGTGGTGGGGATAGTATGGGATAGGGGGTGGGATAGATTGTGTCGGGATGGGCTCCTGGGACATTATAGTTACAATCATGAAAGTTCCTGTGGATGCATGTATAAAGTTCTACCATCTGTTCTGTTATAAAGTTCTACTATCTGTTCTGTTATAAAGTTCTACTATCTGTTCTATTATAAAGTTCTACTATCTGTTCTGTTATAAAGTTCTAGTATCTGTTCTGTTATAAAGTTCTACTATCTGTTCTGTTATAAAGTTCTACTATCTGTTCTGTTATAAAGTTCTAGTATCTGTTCTCGCCATTATAAAGTTCTAGTATCTGTTCTCGCCATTATAAAGTTCTAGTATCTGTTCTCGCCATTATAAAGTTCTAGTATCTATTCTCACCATTATAAAGTTCTAGTATCTGTTCTCACCATTATAAAGTTCTAGTATCTGTTCTTGCCATTATAAAGTTCTAGCATCTGTTCTCGCCATTATAAAGTTCTAGTGTCTCTTCTCGCTGTTACAAAGTTTCAGTATCTGTTCTATCCATTATAAAGTTCTAGTATCTCTTCTTGCCTTTATGAAGTTCTAGTATATGTTTACGCCATTATAAAGTTCTAGTATCTAATCTTGCCATTATAAAGTTCTGGTATCTGTTCTCACCATTATAAAGTTCTAATATCTTTTCTCACCATTATAAAGTTCTAGTATCTGTTCTCACCATTATAAAGTTGTAGTTTCTGTTCTTGCCGTTATAAAGTTCTAGTATCTGTTCTCGCCATTATAAAGTTCTAGTATCTGTTCTTGCCATTATAAAGTTCTAGTATCTGTTCTCGCCATTATAAAGTTCTAGTATCTGTTCTCGCCATTATAAAGTTCTAGTATCTGTTCTCGCCATTATAAAGTTCTAGTATCTGTTCTCGCCATTATAAAGTTCTAGTATCTGTTCTCGCCATTATAAAGTTCTAGTATCTGTTCTCGCCATTATAAAGTTCTAGTATTTGTTCTCGCCATTATAAAGTTCTAGTATCTGTTCTCGCCTTTCTAAAGTTGTTGTTGGAGAGGAGGGGGTTGAGGGGGACTACTACTTCATGCAATCAGGGGGAGAGGTGGTGGAGGAGGTGGTGGTTGAAGGGGGGGGAGGTTGTTGAGGGGGATGTTCCCTGACCTTTAAGGGCTTGTGTCTGCTTCGTCACATGATCCCCTTTGGCTGGGGTTCCTCCAGGCCAGCTGTGGCCTTGACTCCACTATCATCCAACAGGATATACACCGAATCCGCCTGGTCTTTTTCGCCCTTTGAGCCTTGTCTTGCATTGCTGGAAGGCTCCCTCTCTCTCTCTCTCCCTTTCTCACTCTCTCTATATATATTTATTGATGCCACCTCTTCCCCTCTTTGGGTTATTGCCTTCAGCACCATCTGTGTGCAAGATCTGAGTTTCTTAGCAACGCCCCCATTGCAAAGCCTACTTTCGGCCGAGGTGGTCGCTCCTGATATTCCCTTAGTGCTTTGTCACTTGACCTTGGCGGCTGGCGAGGAAGATCATGTTGCTGAGGTATGTGCTTCAAGGGAGAGTAAAATTCACTTCATAAACATAATTATGATCCACGAGGGAAAGATTATAACCCACCCCCGTCATGTGTTGTGATGGAATGAACACACTGGAGGCAAGGGTACGGATGGGTGGGTGGGTTCTTCGGGGCCGCCCCAAGAGAAGATAAGAACAATCGGCTCAAGATTGAACACCTCCATGATTTTGATGCACAGGGTCGCTCTTTTAGGAGCTGGTCTTGCTGTTTCAGAGTGGCAGTTAAAAGGAGGACTAGGGTGTGTGTGTGTGTGTGTGTGTATGTGTGTGTTTGTTTGTCTGTGTGTGTGTCTGTGTGTTTGTGTGTGTGTGTGTGTGGTTTAACCGGATCACCAAACATTCTGTGGGTGATATAGTTTGGTGTTGCCAAACTCTCTCTCTCTCTCTCTCTCTCTCTCTCTCTCTCTCTCTCTCTCTCTCTCTCTCTCTCTCTCTCTCTCTCTCTCTCTCTCCTTCTCACATATTCCCTGCATGTCATAGAAGGCGACTAAAAGGGGGGCTGGAAATCCTCTCCTCTAGTTTTTACTTTTCCAAAAGAGGGAACAGAGAAGGGGGCCAAGTGAGGATTTTCTCTCTAAGGCTCAGTCCTCTGTCCTCAACGCTACCTCGCTAACGTGGGAAATGGCGAATATGTATGAATATATATATCCAGGCCCCACAGACCTTTCCATGTTTTACCCCAGATGCTTCACATGCCCTGGTCCAGTCCAGTGACAGCACGTTGCCCCCAGTATACCACATCATCCCACTTCACTCTCTTCCGTTCATGCATGTTCAGGCTGCATTTTCCAGCCATCCCTAAAGAAAATAATTAAACTAGATAAGGATCTTTTAGGCTTCTTGTGTACTTTGAAATGAGTATCTTTCTCTTTTTCTCTAATGATTTTTTTAGAAATGAACGAAATGGCATATTGACTGCTGAGTTAGCAGCCATAATTGTTCACTCTGCCCGTAACAGGTGTCTTGCTCTGATTAAATTAGTCCATTTCATAATGATAAATGAAAATATGCAGTTTCCTGCGGAGGTATACAATAATTTGTGGATGCTGACGGACAAAGAGAGAGAGAGATAGAGAGAGAGAGAGAGAGAGAGTTGATGTCATTCCAGATTTCTGCTTCATGCTTTCACTCCCACAACCATCTTCCCACTCCCACCACCACCATCCTCTCACTCCCACCACCACCATCATCCTCTCACTTCCACCACCATCATCATCCTTTCACTCCCACCATCATCATCTCACTCCCACCACCACCATCATCATCATCTCACTTCCACCACCACCATCTCACTACCACCATCATCACCACTCCTACCACCACCATCCGCTCATTTTCACTCCACCATCACGACCATCCCACCATCACTTTCTCGTTGCCACCCCACCTCTACCACCACTGAGAGTCATGGAGAGAAATTATTTGATCGTATACAGGAAAATGTTTTTTAAAAGGACGTTATTGACCTTTTTTTCCCCCTTTTTTTAGGATGAAGCTGACCACACTGCAGTCAGACGGGTTGATATTACATCAGCACTTGATATCACCTTTATGGATATAAATTTTATCAGATATTGTACCTGACTAGGAAGAGACCGTAGTTCATGAGTTTGATTACGTGCTAGATGAGTGCATGAAAAGAGGATCATAGTGGAAATTGAACTTAAGTAAAGGAGGCTGTATTGTGGAAACTGCATAGTGAGACAATTTCTTCAGGAACATAAATGAGGAAAAAGGATTTCATTGTCAAAGTATTAGACCATTATTATGGAAAGTTCTATGATTGCAATGAGAGAGTTTGTATGTAGCATACCTTTAGCATTGAGTGGAAAGAGAAAGAGGTTAGAAAAGAGTGATATACTTCAACAAATTGGAGTTTACTTGGGAGGAGATGTAGGGTAGTGCAACAGCCATCCAACGTTTGAAAGGTAAAAGAGAATGAGGAATTTACATTGTAAACAGAAAAGGATTAGAGATACTCTGAAAACAGATATTGTGGATAGAGCAGGTAAAAACTTCAAACTTCTCTAATCATATCATGAGTAAAATGCCAGTTAAAAAGCAGCTCGTAAGCCTTAGGGATTCGAAGGGTAGGTTTTTGGAGATGATACGTATATATTCAAGGAGGTAAATGAGAACTTAAGAAGAGTATTCACAGTGAAGGACACTATAGCCCTAAAACCATCAAGATAAGATGGGGATTTGTAAAGCATTGAATTTGTTAGAAAAGTCATAAGCAGCTGATGTAAGGGATTTTATCTATATAGTGCATATGATCTCACTGAAGTCTGTTCATATGTGTTGGGATTACCATTGGTTTCTTACAGTGTTCAATATTGAGGTAGATATTTTGTGTAAATGGATTTTGAGAAGGACAGGTTTCATACTTAAAGTGTGGTTTTTGGATGATTCCAAGGTCATAAAAGGAGTAAAGCATGTTGAGAACTTTATCAAAGTATACAGGAGGACATGGACCAGCTCCATAGTTGGTTTGGTACCACGTTCTTACAGTTCAAAAATGCAAAGCAATGAAGATGGCACTTATTGAAAGGCTTCAATATGGATAATCTGGCAGGAACAAAAAAGCTACGTGAATGTGCATCCGAATGGGATCTGGGGGTCATCACTGATTCCAACGATTTTGCTGGAACATCACTTAGAGAACAGCATAGATGCAATTTTTCTTGTTGATACTAGAAATGTATTTAAGTATACGGATGATAGAATGTTCAAGAAACTATTTACACTTTGTAGTGTAGTTGACCTAGATTAGAATATTCATGTTAAATGGAGTCATGACACTTTGAACTATATAAAGACCTAATCATGGATGTCAAGAGAAGGGCAATGAATGTGGCACTAGATGTAAGACAGTTGAGTTACAGGGAGAGATTATCGGCTATGAAATATCTTGTATGGTGAAAAAAAAGAATGAGAAAAGACTTGATTTCAAGTGGTAACTTTGTAAAGTAGTTCAAGTATAGCATGTCAGAAGCATACAGTTCTTTAAAAGATGCAAATCAAGAGCAAGCAATGGTCAGAGCAAGAAATTAAGTAAGACACGTATTGGGAAAGATGTCAAGACATTCATATACAGTGTCAGAGTTGTGGCAGAATGGAATGAGCTGAAAGAGCAGCCTTTGAATACAGATGGTATATAAAAGTTTGATATATCTTGTGTTGGTACAAGTTCAAGAGATAGGGTAACACATCTAGTTAGCTGAAAACAAAAACTTTTTATCTTGGTATCCTTATAGAGAAATGAATTGCATCTGTGATGAAATGTATAAGGAAATCAAGGTTTGAGCTTGAGTGTAGAACTTCCTCCCAGCACTGCACAAATAGGTGATTAAGTTGAATTGTCTGCACTCATAAGAGGATTGTTTCGCTTTATTTTTTTAACTCAAATTGTGCTTATACTTTGGCTGTTGGATAGATATATGATTATTTGATGTTACAGTTAATATAGATCTGTCATTTTTAATAGCATTTTCATTTTCGTTTATATAAAATGCGTTTCTTTTTTTTTTCAGTTGTATGCCAGTCTGATGAGTTTAGATGTAATGATGGTGAATGTATTTCTCACTTCCGGCGATGTGACTTCATTACTGACTGTGTTGGTGGTGAAGATGAGGAATCATGTCGTAAGTGTGAATTCTTTGTCTTCTACATTGTTCCTTTCAAGAGTTTATCAGACCTGGTGAGTTTTAATGGCATCTGATGTAATTATTATCAAGAAAATAATTTTAGAATTAAAACTTGCATCAGAAGTGAAGCACATTTTGTGGCATTTTGATAGTATGTGCAATATCATTTATATTAGAGGTCTGATAATGCATGTTTTTGTAAGGAACACAGTTGTAGCATACTGACTCCACGTAAAATTTATGATGGTAATGCAAGCATGTCAGGCTAATGGCAATTAACATTGAGAGCTTTGCATGTACATTTTCAAAGAGCAGAGACTGAGGCCCGTGGTTGTATCATGTTCTTCAAATTCAAGATAAAAGATTCTATCCCTGGGACATTGTATTAGGTTAAGGTTATGGGCTTCGACTAAGGATCAGAACCTGAACTAGGGCGTGATATCCAGGGTTGGTCTTCCACCTTCTTTTTAGTAAGGGCTGGACCAATGTCTGCTGTGTAACCTGGAACAATCCTCCATCTGAGTTTAAGTTTTGGGTTTATATTTAAGAAAAGGCTATAGTCCTGTGATTATATTGTGAAAATGTGTAGTGGTAGCCATTAGTTTCATTCTATCTCAGGTGTGAGGCAAAGTTGATCTATCTTTTCTACTTTAGGGATGGAGGGCGGTTATGAAACATTCAGGGTAGGAGGGGGCCTAGTTCTTTTAAAAAGGACACTGGTGAGCATACTGAGGAGAGATTGTGTTGGACCCCCTTTTTTTTTTTAACTGTACAAATGTTGAATTTTTGTAGTTTTTAGTTAACCAGTGGTTGATCTGAGTGCTCAGTTTTATGTGGTTTGCAGCTTTGCTATAGTTGCTTGTGACAGGATGGATAACCCGATAGGTTAGATGTACATTAGGGTGGAGTGGATGAATTGTTTGTCGAGTACATTAAGGGATTCTTTTTCCTGTCAGAAACCAGTACTGGTTAGTGTTCTAAGGGTACATGATTTGTTTATCACCAGCGTATTCATGTTTGTGGTGTGGGAAGTAAATGTCATCAGTGTGAGAAGAGAATATAGTGTCATGGGAGAAAATATGCAGAACTGTGACTCATCAGAGGAGCATGTTTTATTAAGGATATGGGAAAGCAGAAATGGTATAACATAGCTCTTGAGAGAAGAGAAATTGTATAATGAAAGATATTTAGAGGAAGCATGTATAACCCTAGATTGAAAGGATGATATATAACTCGGTTATTGAAAAAGGATAGGTTAAAGTGAAATAGGTTGTAAGATTAATTGCGCAGTGTTTGATTTGAAGAATCTATCTAAAACTAATGTATGTCTTAACTTTTATGTAGTATAGTTAAAGCAGTAATCTCATTTAGACGAGTGAATAAAAATTTTAAGGCTGCTTTCTTGGATCTCTTTGACTAGTTTGGTGAATATGACTGACTGAGTTTTAGGGAAGAGATATGAAATATATATGGGCTGTTCCTAATGGTGAGTGGTGGAATGAATACTGGGCATGGGACAGGTTAGCAGGACAGATGTGGATTGTGTGGTACAATTGTGGAACATTGATGTCATAGAATAAGACTGAGGTAAGTGGAATGTATAGGGCAGGTTACTGAAGCAGAAAAGAGTTATTTGGTTGGGTAGTGTAGCATAGTTTCCATAATGGTAGCAAAAGTATGCACCACTGTAATAAGCAAGTGGAGCTTGTTGTTTCGCATAGTGCTAAATTTATGAATTTATCGTTATATTGTTACACGATGGGGGAAGTAGTGAAAATCTGGTTGGTGATTGTTATATAGTAACGAGATTCATGAAGGAAGGTATAGAGTATTTAGGAGGCTACAAAATATTCAGTAAAGCTTAGTTTGTTTGCATGGAACAAGTTTCATAATTAAAAGTATGATATTACATGAGGTAGTAGAAGATATATCACTTGATATCATAAAGATATATCACTTGATATCATCTTGTTTCAGTCACTGTCCCAGGTTTTTAGAATTTCTCTTACATACTCCCATTTTTTTTGTTCATATAATGAAAATTTATACACCCTTAGAAATATTGCTTCAGGTGTGTTTTTACAGAATGAACACCTTATTGTCATATTGTTTGGTCAGTAATTCTAGCTGTCAAGTTATGCTTTGAATGTTGAGTGTCAAATGATATTGTTAACAACAAAGTCCTCAGTCTATGTTTGCTCTGTTTGTGCACTTTAGAATATACTTGGGGAAATTTTGCTCTGTGCATTTAATATCTTTTTATTAAATACTCATGTAACATGGATTTATGATTGATATATAAAGACTTTCAAAACCATTAATACAAAAAAAAATCTAGATAACCATTTTCTAAGTTTATTACATCTGATCATGCAGAACAATATTCATCCTCATTTTGCATCCGTGTCCATGTGCCTGTTGAATATATGACGATGTTCAAAATTTTATGATACAGTAGTTTTATTTCATTTTTGAAAATGTTAATGTAAGTATTGTCACTGAATGTATGAATTTTTTCTTTAGCACTGAATGCTCTTCCCAATTCTAAATTTTTTATTTAGCTTCTTTTTTTTTCATCAAAGCATTGTTTAGAAGTACCTTTCCATATCGTTTGGCATTGTTATGGAGGCAACAGTCATATGTATTACCTTACAGCACTATTAATCAACACCCATCTCCACCACTTGATAATTATTCTTAATACCCTATGAAGTCTTTGTCCTAATGATCACTAGTGTGTTCCTTAACTTTATAGTATATGAGATAAAGTTATCAGCCTTTTTGAAGAGAATATTTGGTTTTCAGATGCTGTTTATATGATATAGATTTTGGTCATAAGTGAAGCTACTACTTTTCAGTATAAAGTGAGTGAAAGAAGGGTAAAAATATATGTTTCCCTGTCAGTAAAATGATGAGAGGTAAGCATAACAATTTCTTGCATAAAGAAAATATTTGTAATTTGTATACTGAATTAATTCTCTGGCCCAGGATCCCCCTTTATAAGGCTCTTGCAACACTCAGGATGTTAGCCATGTCTCCTGGAGGGGTAACCATAGGTCAGGAAGAGTGGTGTTGTGTGTGTGTGTGTGTGTGTGTGTGTGTGTGTGGGGAAAGTGCAGGACAGTTGACCAGTAAATATTCAGGGTCTTCATTGTGGTAGTTGCATCACTGGCATGAATTGTGAATCAGTTTTTGTGATGTTAAAAGGATTGGTGATGTCCAGAACATGTGTTTAGGGATTGTGGTATCAGATAGATGTATAAACGGGTAGTGTGTAAGGCTGAGATGGGAGAGCATTTGTTTACTGCTCGTCTGTATATCTTTTGACAGTGTTGTGTTTGTTGGGGTGAAGGGATGTATGAGTAAAGGTTACAGAAGTTTGAAGCATTGGGGTCGCTTTTAATATCTATTTGGGGGATTGTGGTTTGGATGGGAGAGGATTAGTGCTCTTGTAGTGAATTGAATGCCAGTCCTATAAAGGTGAGATTATATTGGGAAGATGTTTGTTTCACTAGCCGGCTGCCTTGGCATAATTGGTCACAATTTATTCACCTCTAAAACACTTGAACTCTTCAAAGGAGTTCTCCAAGAAGCAATTCTTTCTCCTACCCTCTTCACTCTCTTCCTTCATGACCTCCCATTGCTTCTAGCAAACCACAACTAAAGATCCATTCATATGCAGATGACCCCACAATCACGTCACAACACCCTGACACTGCAATAGCAACAAAAGACAGCAGTCTCTACATTATGCTAATGGAACAGTGAAGTAAAGAAAATTTGGAACTCCACAGAATTCTTCAGTCACAGTTTTAACCCCAGACAGACTTAAATACAGCTCACACCCTCCAGATACCTGAAATGGAGAATCACTCTCACTGAACAAAACACCAACTATTGTAGGCATCACACATGATATTCACTCCTCACACCAATAACATCAATGCAAAAGCAACACACAAATTAAATGCCTTCAAAACACGAACTGGCACTAGATTTGGTGAACAGGAAAAAGAATTTCTTAACATGCACTGCAAACACTTCATCCAAAATATTTTTTTTATACTTAAGTTTTATAATACTTGCTTACCCCAACTCTCATTGGCCCCCTTTTTCAGTCCCTCTACCTCTTGCTTGACTTCCTTCTGCTTTCTTTTGTATGTCTCCAAATCACTGGGACTCCTTCCCTGCAAGTACTGCCAATTACACCTCTTTTCCCTTTCATTACCAACATAATTACCTTATCCCATTACTTGCTATCCTTTCTCACATGTTCACTGTCCACCTTTCACATGCCACACATGTCTCTTGGACATGTATGCAGTGCTTCCTTAAACACCTCCCATTCCTTCCCTGTTCCCGTAGCTTTGCTTCCAGCTCTTACCATTCTATATTCAGAATCTCCTTGTGTGTCTTCTCACAAGCTTCTTTTTCATGCTTACTTGCTTTCACCATTTTCTTCCCACTCGCATAATTTCCTCTTATCCTAAGCCTTTACAATCACCCTCACTCCCACTGAATATTGAAGAAACATCCCAATAGCTGCTCCTCTGAGCACATTCAGATACAAGAGTATCTCCTTTGTGTGTGCATCAGTTAGTACATGATTCAGTGGTGCCTGCTCTCCATGACCTCATACTCGCCCATGTATGTTTATGTATGTCCCCTGTTTTAAACCACTTGTTCCTAATCATCAGTCCTTTTTCATGACACAACTCCACAAGTTGTTCACCATTCTCATTCAAAACACTGTTTACACCATGTCCCCAACTTTACCTTCAGCTGCCTCTGTACCTACTCTCATATTTAAATCATCCATTACTAATACGTGATTCCTTGGATCAGAACTGCTTTCACACTTATTCGTCTCCTTCCAAAACACTTCATTGTTTCTCTATTCTCTTGTTTCCAGGTGCATAACCACTAAGGATATCCCACGTTGCAAAATCCACTAGCATCTTTCCCCACATCTGTCCTTATGCTCTTTCACACATTTCCACAAAACCCTCAGCAGATTTTGTCTTCACACTAACCCTTACCTTTACCCCAAAGCCATTTTTCCCTTTCACCTTTAGCCATGTGTTACATAGGGCTAGAAAATTCTGTTTTCTCTCCTCAAACATACTACCTCACATCACTCCCTCATCCATTCCAACTTTTAAGAATTATTTCAATCCCCAATATATTTTTGTCCTTTTCCTCTCAGTGAGAGAGCATCAAAAATAGATACAATGGTCCCAAGGAGAGATTCTTCACCTGTATTCTGCTCCTAATTTGGAAAGTTGATACAAGAAGGGAGTATTTGCAATCCTATTATGTTGCCTTCCAATACATAAGGGGATGCATATACTTTGGAATTTTTATGTATAATGTTGTTATAGTTCATTGTAACATTGCTCAATAAACAGGTTGTATATATATATATATATATATATATATATATATATATATATATATATATATATATATATATATATATATATATATATATGTATATATAGATATATATATATATAGATTTTTGGATTACCTAAGAGATGAAGAAGGACATTTTTGATGTTTATTTATTTGTGAGTAAAAAAAAAAAGTGTGGAAAAAGGATCTACTTGGAAAGGGCTTTTATTACAGTTATGTTAGGAGAGGAGCCTCAGCTGACCTCACACTCATGAAAGAGATTATGCAAAAATCACACGTAAATTTCTCGTCATTTATGTAATTGTTAGGTGATAGGGGATTTCAGTAAAATATGGTAAGAATAGAAGTATTTCTAAAGAGAAAGCACTTCTATTAATGTTCCCACTTGTGCCAGCCATTCGCTTATCTGTTGTATGGAAGGTATAATTTTCTTAGTATATTCATTTTATTCTTCTCCAGTGCTGTCTCTGTGAAATAAGAGCACAGTGTGAACATAACTTCAAGATGAAAAGACTTGATATCTTCTCCACACTTAACAGCTAATCTCCATCAGTGATATTTGGTGTAAAAGTTGTAATATATCTAAATATAGTCATGTTATTTACTGCAAAGCTGTGCTTTTCTTTAAGAATAGACTTTGAAAGGAAGTTCAATAGTAAGAAAGAAACATCCTCTTTATGTCCTCCACTCTCCGTGATAGATGTCGAATGTGTGAACCATATCCTCTTTAACCCCACATTTACCAGTAGACCAGGGCAACAGAAAGATTAATTATAATTGACTTTCTTTGTATTTTCTGTCACCTTTGGCAACTGACGTATCATTTCTTGATTTTTTTCCCCCACACCATGATGGAATTTTTGGACCATACCTGCTATATGAGGGTTAGTTAGGAAGTTGACCTTTACAGGCTAAATGAATTATCAAGTAGACTTATCAGAAATATCAAGAAATATTCTGAATGACTAATACTATATACAGGACTTGTGGAGCTCTATGGAAATAATCTCAGCTCTCAAGATGCTGGGAGAGAAATTTTGAGAAAGTATAGTATTGCATTACGTAGTGTACATACACCCACTCTTCAGTATCCAGAATAGATGATCCTTTAAAAACTTGTCCATATAGTAAAATTCTGTCCATGAAAACCATTTTTCCACGAACTTTTTTTATTTAGTTAAAGATGCGTTGCAGTGAAAAGAAATTTGGCCCTGAGACATGATAGAAACACACTTAAGAACTCATAAACCTTTCTTAAAACCCATTTAATGTAGATGTGATTAAAAGGATGGTGTTATATACAGAGCATTGGACTTTGGGGGAACAGTTTGATATCAGGACTGCTAAAAGGATGTTTGGAACAGGTCTTTGCTTTGAAGAATGTGTGTGGAAAATGAGAAATACTTTTAGAAACAGAAGGAAATATGTATTTCATTTATTGTATAAGGAGTAAGCATGTGATAGGTTTGATGGAGATGCTCTGTAAAAAGTGTTACAAATACAGTGTGGGAGGAAAGCTCTTAGAAGCAATGAGGATTTTTTGATATGGAACTAAGATTTGTGTGTATGCGTGCATAGTTAGAGAAGAGGGTGAGTGGCTGTCGGTGAAGATGGGTTCTAGTAGGGGTGTATGACATCACCATGGCTGTTTAATATGTCTATGGATGGGGTGGTGAGGAAGGTAAATGCATGGGTCTTGGGATATATATTGGACAGTTATGCAAACTGTAGAGGATGAGGGAGCCTGTGAAGTGAGGCAGTTGTTGTTTTCTGATGACATGGCAAAGATGGTAGATTTGAGTGTGTAAAAGAAGAAAGTTGATCATAAATTTGCATAAAAGCAGGATCATTAGGTTTTAACAAGAGAGGCAGGTTAGTTGGAGCATGTGTTTGACTGGAGAAAAATTGGAGGATGAGAAGCTTTAGATACTTAGGAGTGGATACGGCAGTGAATAGAACGATGGAAGAGGAGGAAAGTCATAGGTATGGGTGAAGGAGCAAATGTTTCGAGAACATTGAGAAATGTGTGGAAAGATGGGTCACTATCAGGGAGGGCAAAAATGGGTATATTTGAACTTATAGTAGTCCCGGTGGTGTTTTATGGATGCAAAGTGTGGGATGTATGGAAGAGGAAGGAGGAGTTGGAAATGATATGCTCAAAGGCAGTCTGTGGTATGAGTAGGGTTGATTAAGTAATGATAGGACAAGAGAAAGTTGCAATAGTAAGAATAGTATGGTTGAGAGAGCTGGAGAGAGCTGTGTTTAAATGGTTTGGAAATATAGAGAAGCTGAATGAAGAGAGGGTTTACAAAGGATATATATATATATATTTTTTCTTTCTTTTTTTATCATACTATTCTCCATTTCCCGTGTTAGCAAGGTAGCGTTAAGAACAGAGGACTGAGCCTTTGAGGAAAATCCTCACTTAGCCCCCTTCTCTGTTTCCTCTTTTGGAAAATTAGAAATGAGATTGGAGGATTTCCAGCCTCCCGCTCCCTCCCCTTTTAGGCCCCTTCTACAACATGCAGGGAATTCATGGGAAGTATTCTTTCTCCCCTATCCCCAGGTATATATATATATATATATATATATATATATATATATATATATATTTCTTTTCTTTCTTTCAAACTATTCACCATTTCCCGCATTAGCGAGGTAGCGCTAAGAACAGAGGACTGGGCCTTGAGGGAATACCCTCACCTGGCCCAATTCTCTGTTCCTTCTTTTGGAAAATTAAAAAAAAAAACGAGAGGGGAGGATTTCCAGCCCCCCGCTCCCTCCCCTTTTAGTCGCCTTCTACGACACGCAGGGAATACGTGGGAAGTATATATATATATATATATATATATATATATATATATATATATATATATGTATATATATATATGTGAGAAACTGCAGAAGCTGGTGACTGAGTTTGGTAAAGTGTGTGAAAGAAGAAAGTTAAGAGTAAATGTGAATAAGAGCAAGGTTATTAGGTACAGTAGGGTTGAGGGTCAAGTCAATTGGGAGGTGAGTTTGAATGGAGAAAAACTGGAGGAAGTGAAGTGTTTTAGATATCTGGGAGTGGATCTGGCAGCGGATGGAACCATGGAAGCGGAAGTGGATCATAGGGTGGGGGAGGGGGCGAAAATTCTGGGAGCCTTGAAGAATGTGTGCAAGTCGAGAACATTATCTCGGAAAGCAAAAATGGGTATGTTTGAAGGAATAGTGGTTCCAACAATGTTGTATGGTTGCGAGGCGTGGGCTATGGATAGAGTGGTGCGCAGGAGGATGGATGTGCTGGAAATGAGATGTTTGAGGACAATGTGTGGTGTGAGGTGGTTTGATCGAGTGAGTAACGTAAGGGTAAGAGAGATGTGTGGAAATAAAAAGAGTGTGGTTGAGAGAGCAGAAGAGGGTGTTTTGAAATGGTTTGGGCACATGGAGAGAATGAGTGAGGAAAGGTTGACCAAGAGGATATATGTGTCGGAGGTGGAGGGAACGAGGAGAAGAGGGAGACCAAATTGGAGGTGGAAAGATGGAGTGAAAAAGATTTTGTGTAATCGGGGCCTGAACATGCAGGAGGGTGAAAGGAGGGCAAGGAATAGAGTGAATTGGAGCGATGTGGTATACCGGGGTTGACGTGCTGTCAGTGGATTGAATCAGGGCATGTGAAGCGTCTGGGGTAAACCATGGAAAGCTGTGTAGGTATGCATATTTGCGTGTGTGGACGTATGTATATACATGTGTATGGGGGTGGGTTGGGCCATTTCTTTCGTCTGTTTCCTTGTGCTACCTCGCAAATGCGGGAGACAGCGACAAAGCAAAAAAAAAAAAAAAAAATATGTATAGTGTAAGTGTGTGTGTGTGTGTCAGAACTGGAGGGGACAAAGAAAAGGGATGGAAAGACAGAGTGAAAGAGATTTTGAGTGCTTGGGGCCTGAACATGCAGGAGGGTGAAAGGCATGCACAGGTTAAAGCAAATTGGAGCATTGTAATGTGCAGGAGGCAGTGTGGTGTCAGTGGTCTGAACCAGGGCATATGAAGCTGCTAGGGGAGATTTTGAAAGGATTTATGGTGCCTAGTTGTTCATAGGGGCTGTGGTTTCAGTACATTACACATGACAGCTAGGGAATGAATGTAAGCAAGTGAGGTCTTTCTTCACCCATTCCTGGCACTACCTCACTAACCTGGGAAATGGCAGATAAAGTATGAAATTATATATGTACACACATACACACAAATGAAAGGCAGCACAGTTTGACAGAAAGGAGGTCATGTGTAATGTACCTCTTCAATTTCTTTGAGAGAGCAAATTCTATCCAAGACAAAAGGGAAGGCTGAGTAGATCGTGTGTGTGTTGACTGCCAAAAAGCAAATGACTTAGTATGGTATGTGAGGCTCATCGAGAAGCTGGAATACCTGTCAGGAATAAAGGAGAAATTCTTATGATGGATAGTAGATCATCTTGGTGGAATGGAATACAGGACATAGGTCAGAGGAGCCTTCTCCAAATGGCTGTTGGTCACTAGTGGAGTTCCACAGGGTTCTATTGAAGGGCCTTTACTCCTCTTGATTTATGTCAGTGATTTGCCTTAAGGTATAGACTCTTACCTGAATATTTTATGCAGACGATGCAAGTCACGAGGGAAGTGAAAAGTGAGGAGGATTGCTCCAGCTTACAAAGGGACCTAAACTAACTCCAAAGTTTCTTTGGTACATGGTTTATAGAATTCAGTCCAAGCAAAAGTAAAGTAATGGGGATGGGAAAAAGTAATAGAAGGCCTCACTGCGACTTGAATCTAGTAGGAAATAACTTTCATGATTCTGGGTGTGAAAAGGATGTACAAGTTGATATTATTCCCTCATAACATATCACTGGAGTTCCAGTTAGGAGATTAGTAAAGGTGAGAAACTGTCACCTGACAAATATCAGAACAGCTTTCAGTACATGGATAAAGAAATATTTAGCAAGCTGTTCATATTCTACATAAGGCCAAAACTAGAATATGCTTCTCAGGTTTGGTCACTACACCAAAAGAAGCACCAAGCACTGTTATAACTATCTACAAGGTACACAGATCAGTGACATTATCATCTGAAAATAATCATACTCAAAAGGAGTTAGTGAGGCAAATGGTTGAATGCTACAGTTTTGATTAGGGATTTCCTTTAATATATCATCTATATACAAATCAGACTGACAGTCATAAAAAGAGATATGAGACACTGTCAAAGCTTAACCCACTTACTGAGCTCCAGATTTTACAAGAGTAAACCTCTTAAGGGTGAGAGAGACAGTTACACCACACCATGAAGGAAATGTCTCAAAGTCTAGCTTCCCTTACCCATTCCCTCACGTGTGTACTGGTTTCTTGTGTTTAGCTGAGAAGTCCATGCTGACTTAGTTTCTAAGCTGAGTTCTTTTTTATATGCAACCTAGGGAGCTGATATTTGATGTATTGCACAAAAAGATCCTTCACAGGAGATATTTAGGAGGGACTGTTAAAAACCGTGTCGGTTGCTAATTCCAGCTAGGAGGTGCCATGTGACCATCCTGATTTGAAAAGCATAAACACTGCATTCTATATTGTTTAGGTATCCTCCAGATTATTGATAGGTACACCCAGTATGGTGATTTACGACAGCCTACTTTTTGATTAGTGTTAACTGCAAAGTGATGACAACAGAGTGT
Organism: Panulirus ornatus; assembly: GCF_036320965.1. Lineage (NCBI taxonomy): Eukaryota > Metazoa > Arthropoda > Malacostraca > Decapoda > Palinuridae > Panulirus > Panulirus ornatus. Next base: position 804,655 of record NC_092295.1, read on the forward strand.
CTTAAGGCTTAGAGGTTAATGATTTGTCAAAGGGAAGTGTGATTTTGCTCATGTTTTTATGTAGGAGGTATGAATTTGCCACATTGTTTACCTCTGGGAATATGGAAGGAATTTTACAAATATGAAGGTGGTATAAAGAAGGACTGCCAGACACAAGATCAATAGGCTAGGGAACCAGAGCTGTAGTACTAGAGTGTCAGATGTTATAGCAAAATGCATGACTTTGGCTGGATCTCAAATAGTTCGTCAGTCTCTTATGCGGTTTGTGAAACAAACGGCTTGATACAACTGTTAAAAGTAAAGATCTTATCTGTTACTTCTGTTTGAAATTATAAATGACAATTATTGAAATAGATATGGAACAGTGCTACAGCCTGACAGAAGTACTGAATACATAGTTTTGTAAGAATAAGACTGTAAGGCTTGCACTGGATCACACAGGAATTACATTAGAGTCTAGCTTACCCCCTTTCTCATTCTTCACTGACCAATTCCATGTTACCTTTGTGTGTTAAGTTGAGCTCTTGCTTAGATACAGCTCAAGGAGATAGCGTTAGCTTTAATGGACAAAATGCTTGACAGGGAATATTGCTGACATGAGATATTTAGGAGAGACTTGCAAACTGTGATAGCAGCTAAGTGTAGCCAGGAGGTTCCATATGATACACCTAAGATATAAAATATAAATACGTTGGAGGATTTACGATTAGACTGGCTTTCCAGAGTGTGAAGGTGTCCTCCAGATAACTGACTGGAACACTCAGAGTGGTTATTCAGAACAAGGTACTTTTTTAAGTGTTCTTTATATGTATTAATCCAGATTACCGTTAAATATTTTTACTACAGTTTTTCATTTTACAATTATCATAGTGTACACAGTAGTGTTTATGTAACCTATTGAATTAGATTTATTGTATTGTCTTGAAAGTTGTTTTTGATGAACCTGTTTTGTCGTATCTAAAATTTTGTGTATGCGAAGACCCTTTCTTGTGTTATATATGTGACTTTAACCTACCTATATTGAGTTAGATATATCGTATTAGTTGTCATACTAGCTCTTCTTGATGAACCTGCTCTGTCATATATAAGATTTGATTTATATGAAGGCTCTTTCATTGATGTGGTTGTCTTGTGCTATATGTGTCACTTGACTCTTTCTACTGCATTGTTCTCGTGTTTCTTGTGTATATTTTTGCCATGATTATTGAATTTTTTTTACACTTCATGTGTATGCATTCTTCATAACATTGACCAGCACATTTTTGTGCATTTATTGTGTCAGACATTACAACTTATGTGTGACTGATGTTTGTCACTTAGATGTCTCAGAATCGAGTTAGATATATGCATGTGCTTTCTGTTGCACATCTTGTCCCAAATGCCAGTTGTCCTCAGTTTGTTTACGTGAGAGTCTGTGTTAGTTCTTTCACCTGTGTTTTATGTACAAAATCAATTGGATTCTTTTGTTATACCTAAGTGGATGTCTGTCTGAGCATTTCATGCTCACAATTCCTCATTCTTTCTCTGGTGGCTTATGTATGTGCTTTGAATTATCTTTTGTCAGCATACTTTAGTATTCTTGTTTTATACAATGTAGTATAACTACATCTTTCATTTACTCTGTTTGCAGAATATATCATTATATTTCTTCTGCAAAATATAGATTCAGAAGTATCCAGTTTACTTTTCATAGGATATTACAACTTATGTGTGACTGATGTTTGTCACTTAGATGCCTCAGAATCGAGTTAAACATATGCAGGTGCTTCCTGTCGCACATCTTGTCCCAACTGCCAGTTGTCCTCAGTTTGTTTACGTGAGAGTCTGTGTTAGTTCTTTCACCTGTGTTTTATGTACAAAATCAAGTGGATTCTTTTGTTATACCCAAGTGGATGTTTATCTGAGCATTTCATGCTCACAATTCCTCATTCTTTCTCTGGTGGCTTATGTATGTGCTTTGAATTATCTTTTGTCAGCATACTTTGGTATTCTTGTTTTATACAATGTAGTATAACTACATCTTTCATTTACTCCATTTGCAGAATATATCATTATATTTCTTCTGCAAAATATAGATTCAGAAGTATCCAGTTTACTTTTCATAGGATATCCTGTTTATTTTTCATAGGTATTTCATAAAATTTTGATCTTGCTGTATGTTGTCCTGACACCACTCAATTTTTGCTCAGTATCATTCATTATTGGGATTCAGCCAATATTCCCAATGAGGGTTAAGGGATTTCCTGAGTTTTTGTTAAACTCAAGAGGCATCCCAATAACGAAGATACCAGCATGTGAAAAATGAATAATGTAGCGGATGGTTATAGACCTTCTAACTTGTGTACCTCCTCATATCAGGTTGCAGTGAAGGATTCTTGTGTCATAGTGGTGAGTGTTTGGATCAGAACATAAGGTGTAATGGAGAACCTGACTGTCCGGATCTGTCTGATGAAAAGAACTGCTCAGGTGAGTGTAGAGTTTGGGAATAGCTTGTCTCACATGGATATATTTATACCTGCCCTGGACATAAAGGAGAATCTTATTTGATTATTTGTGGCAATAGTTTGTCTAAACAATATAAATTTGTTTAGGATGTTCTGAGGGTGCATTCCTGTGTGGGGACTCCCAGTGCATCTCTGAGGTGATGGTGTGTGATGGTATACAAAACTGCGACACTGATGAGTTGGATTGTAAGTCATCAGTCATACCATCTGTTGAGATATATTTTTCTTTAGATATTTTTCTTTTCCTATTATAAAGAATTGGTGCCTCCAAGTCGTTAATTTTGTCGAGTACATTTTGGAAAATGGCAAAGGTGCATATTGTTACATTCTTTATTTAAGTTCACCAGTGGTATTTTTGGTGAATAGATTAGTTGGTCAATACTGCATTATACAAAACTTTCCATTTGCTTTGCTACTTATTGATTTGGATATTTTATCATGTATAAATTTCTGTGAGATGCAAAGTCTAGACTCCATTTTATGAGAAGATCCAAAGTCCACCATTTTAGAATTTCACAGTCTCATGCATGCATCATTGTGCAGGCTGTGATGGATCAGGAATGTTCCAGTGTGACGATGGCGATACTTGCTTAAGTGGTGAGAAAATCTGCGATGGTATTAGGGACTGTGCTGATGGGCTTGATGAATATCAGTGCTGTAAGTATTTCATGTTTTAGTAGGTAAGAAAACTGTATACAAAAATGCTACTGCAAAGTTTGTTCAAATCAAGTTTGAAGCTTGGCAAATACATTTATAGATTCGCCTCTGATTTATGCATTGTCAACTGCTGTGCAAGGTATGCTGTATGCTAGAGTTTGTATAATGTACATCGAGACTGTCATTGAACGGCTCTAACATGTTACATATTTTTCTCTTTATTAAAGGAGGATGCCATTTACAACCTTAAACTTCCTAAAGATTGACTATTTTTGAGTTTCTAGATTAGGGTAAACAACTTAGCATATTGCTCGTATATAGTATTTCTTGACATGCACATACACACAGCTAGATTTCTTTGTGCATCATTCCACGAAAGTTGTTTCAGAGGTTTAGAATTCATCAACCCTTTAACTCACAACTATTTTGTTTTTCATCCATCCTTGAAAACTTCACATTTTCAAGTTGTGTGAATAATTTGATTAACCTTACATTGTCAAAGATGTTTAAAAAAGAATGAAAAATAACCATAATGAAAAGTACAGGATTGAGGCATGAGAGTTAAGTTGTTATTGCACACGTTTTATCATTTACTTGCACCTTTTTTAAGTCTTCAATCATGGATAAAAGTCCACATCAAGGCCAGGCTGTATGATTGAGATATAGAAAAGGTTATAAATGGTGAAAAGAAGTTGAGATATAGAGAGGGTTATGAAAGGGAAAAAGGAGAGTCAAGGGAAAGTATTAATGAATTTTGGAGGAAATGATTGATTTATAGAATATTTATATTCATTTTGTAATGTAAGTGGTTATTTTTTTCATAATAGCAAAATTGTACAAGTTTGTATAATTGCCAGCCACTCAAGTCAGATGCAGGATTGTCAAGGTGGGCGGTGCTGACAACACTTTCAGCTTGTGCTAGAAACACCTTTTCTTGCCACATCTTGATTAATTTTCAGTGATGGGGAGCCGGTGTCCATAAAGTTACTCATCTTCCTAAGTAATTCAGAGTCAACTTTTTCCTGTTTCTCTAAATAGATTGTAGTTAAAAGCATATCAGTTTCCTTCCTTGAAAACTCATAAAAATGTGCTCTGATTGGCATGGCTGAACTGTGTACTGCCACCTCAGCTACCACCCAAGCTTGGCATATATCCTTGAAATTGAAGTGCAAAACTCACAGCATAAATTTACATCGAGAAGATTCCTTGGCTTGCATAGATATCCATCCAGAGAAGTTAAGGGGTTATGATACTTCTTTTATGATTTAATTTTCATTTTGATAGTTTCTGATATGTATATATCAAACACTATAAGAGATTGGGGAGGTGATAACAAGTAGCGGTGATGTGAGAAGGAGATGGAATGAGTATTTTGAAGGTTTGTTGAATGTGTCTGATGACAGAGTGGCAGATATAGGGTGTTTTGGTCGAGGTGGTGTGCAAAGTGAGAGGGTTAGGGAAAATGATTTGGTAAACAGAGAGGAGGTAGTAAAAGCTTTGCGGAAGATGAAAGCCGGCAAGGCAGCAGGTTTGGATGGTATTGCAGTGGAATTTATTAAGAAAGGGGGTGACTGTATTGTTGACTGGTTGGTAAGGTTATTTAATGTATGTATGACTCATGGTGAGGTGCCTGAGGATTGGCGGAATGCGTGCATAGTGCCATTGTACAAAGGCAAAGGGGATAAGAGTGAGTGCTCAAATTACAGAGGTATAAGTTTGTTGAGTATTCCTGGTAAATTATATGGGAGGGTATTGATTGAGAGGGTGAAGGCATGTACAGAGCATCAGATTGGGGAAGAGCAGTGCGGTTTCAGAAGTGGTAGAGGATGTGTGGATCAGGTGTTTGCTTTGAAGAATGTATGTGAGAAATACTTAGAAAAGCAAATGGATTTGTATGTAGCATTTATGGATCTGGAGAAGGCATATGATAGAGTTGATAGAGATGCTCTGTGGAAGGTATTAAGAATATATGGTGTGGGAGGCAAGTTGTTAGAAGCAGTGAAAAGTTTTTATCGAGGATGTAAGGCATGTGTACGTGTAGGAAGAGAGGAAAGTGATTGGTTCTCAGTGAATGTAGGTTTGCGGCAGGGGTGTGTGATGTCTCCATGGTTGTTTAATTTGTTTATGGATGGGGTTGTAAGGGAGGTAAATGCAAGAGTCCTGGAAAGAGGGGCAAGTATGAAGTCTGTTGTGGATGAGAGAGCTTGGGAAGTGAGTCAGTTGTTGTTCGCTGATGATACAGCGCTGGTGGCTGATTCATGTGAGAAACTGCAGAAGCTGGTGACTGAGTTTGGTAAAGTGTGTGGAAGAAGAAAGTTGAGAGTAAATGTGAATAAGAGCAAGGTTATTAGGTACAGTAGGGGTGAGGGTCAAGTCAATTGGGAGGTGAGTTTGAATGGAGAAAAACTGGAGGAAGTGAAGTGTTTTAGATATCTGGGAGTGGATCTGTCAGCGGATGGAACCATGGAAGCGGAAGTGGATCATAGGGTGGGGGAGGGGGCGAAAATTTTGGGAGCCTTGAAAAATGTGTGGAAGTCGAGAACATTATCTCGGAAAGCAAAAATGGGTATGTTTGAGGGAATAGTGGTTCCAACAATGTTGTATGGTTGCGAGGCGTGGGCTATGGATAGAGATGTGCGCAGGAGGATGGATGTGCTGGAAATGAGATGTTTGAGGACAATGTGTGGTGTGAGGTGGTTTGATCGAGTAAGTAACGTAAGGGTAAGAGAGAGGTGTGGAAATAAAAAGAGCGTGGTTGAGAGAGCAGAAGAGGGTGTTTTGAAATGGTTTGGGCACATGGAGAGAATGAGTGAGGAGAGATTGACCAAGAGGATATATGTGTCGGAGGTGGAGGGAACGAGGAGAAGAGGGAGACCAAATTGGAGGTGGAAAGATGGAGTGAAAAAGATTTTGTGTGATCGGGGCCTGAACATGCAGGAGGGTGAAAGGAGGGCAAGAAATAGAGTGAATTGGAGTCATGTGGTATACAGGGGTTGACGTGCTGTCAGTGGATTGAAGCAAGGCATGTGAAGCGTCTGGGGTAAACCATGGAAAGCTGTGTAGGTATGTATATTTGCGTGTGTGGACGTGTGTATGTACATGTGTATGGGGGGGGGGGGGGGTTGGGCCATTTCTTTCGTCTGTTTCCTTGCGCTACCTCGCAAACGCGGGAGACAGCGACAAAGTATAAAAAAAAAAAAAAAAAAAAAAAAAAAAATTGATTGAGAGGGTGAAGGCATGTACAGAGCATCAGATTGGGGAAGAGCAGTGCGGTTTCAGAAGTGGTAGAGGATGTGTGGATCAGGTGTTTGCTTTGAAGAATGTATGTGAGAAATACTTAGAAAAGCAAATGGATTTGTATGTAGCATTTATGGATCTGGAGAAGGCATATGATAGAGTTGATAGAGATGCTCTGTGGAAGGTATTAAGAATATATGGTGTGGGAGGCAAGTTGTTAGAAGCAGTGAAAAGTTTTTATCGAGGATGTAAGGCATGTGTACGTGTAGGAAGAGAGGAAAGTGATTGGTTCTCAGTGAATGTAGGTTTGCGGCAGGGGTGTGTGATGTCTCCATGGTTGTTTAATTTGTTTATGGATGGGGTTGTAAAGGAGGTAAATGCAAGAGTCCTGGAAAGAGGGGCAAGTATGAAGTCTGTTGGGGATGAGAGAGCTTGGGAAGTGAGTCAATTGTTGTTCGCTGATGATACAGCGCTGGTGGCTGATTCATGTGAGAAACTGCAGAAGCTGGTGACTGAGTTTGGTAAAGTGTGTGGAAGAAGAAAGTTGAGAGTAAATGTGAATAAGAGCAAGGTTATTAGGTACAGTAGGGGTGAGGGTCAAGTCAATTGGGAGGTGAGTTTGAATGGAGAAAAACTGGAGGAAGTGAAGTGTTTTAGATATCTGGGAGTGGATCTGTCAGCGGATGGAACCATGGAAGCGGAAGTGGATCATAGAGTGGGGGAGGGGGCGAAAATTTTGGGAGCCTTGAAAAATGTGTGGAAGTCGAGAACATTATCTCGGAAAGCAAAAATGGGTATGTTTGAGGGAATAGTGGTTCCAACAATGCTGTATGGTTGCGAGGCGTGGGCTATGGATAGAGATGTGCGCAGGAGGATGGATGTGCTGGAAATGAGATGTTTGAGGACAATGTGTGGTGTGAGGTGGTTTGATCGAGTAAGTAACGTAAGGGTAAGAGAGATGTGTGGAAATAAAAAGAGCGTGGTCGAGAGAGCAGAAGAGGGTGTTTTGAAATGGTTTGGGCACATGGAGAGAATGAGTGAGGAGAGATTGACCAAGAGGATATATGTGTCGGAGGTGGAGGGAACGAGGAGAAGAGGGAGACCAAATTGGAGGTGGAAAGATGGAGTGAAAAAGATTTTGTGTGATCGGGGCCTGAACATGCAGGAGGGTGAAAGGAGGGCAAGAAATAGAGTGAATTGGAGTCATGTGGTATACAGGGGTTGACGTGCTGTCAGTGGATTGAAGCAAGGCATGTGAAGCGTCTGGGGTAAACCATGGAAAGCTGTGTAGGTATGTATATTTGCGTGTCTGGACGTGTGTATGTACATGTGTATGGGGGGGGGGGGTTGGGCCATTTCTTTCGTCTGTTTCCTTGCGCTACCTCGCAAACGCGGGAGACAGCGACAAAGTATAAAAAAAAAAAAAAAAAAAAAAAAAACTATAAGAGATGTAAATAGCATTAACATTCAAGTGGAACAAAACTTTTTAAAACTAGTCTTTGTATCTATGTGTATTTGTTACAGAAAATGCCTGGCATATGGTTTTCATTGAGAAACAAAATACTAGGAATCAAAAAATAGATGTAGGTAGTCTTTTATGGACTTAGAACATTGTTTTTTCACAACAGATTTCCCCACTATTGAAAACAAAGATATGATTGAAAGTATTTTTAGGTGGTTCAGCATACAGTAACATGTCACGTTGAGAATGTTGTTAAAGTTCACGAAATGAAGCAATCCCTGTAAGGGTTTAGGAGACACCTATCAAGGTTAAAGGGATGCAATGCTTTTCAGGGTTAAAGTGATGCTTCCTCTTATCTCCTATCAAAACATTGTTGGTCATGATATTTTCTCTTATGGAGCAGCATTATATGCCGTAAATATTCACAAAACATATTAATTTATGACATGTGAAATGACTGCATGGATTACAGCATACTGCTGGTTATTCATATTCTGTTCACTTTTGGCATCTGAAATGACAGCACTTACCAGGTTGTGGTTTTCACTGCACAGTTCAAAAAGAATGAAAGAGGGGAACATTTTTGATGGAGGTGGACTACAGTCATCTATCTTGTAATCAGTCAGGATGAGAATTTTGTCCACCAGTGCATCAAAATTGTTTTACTCATATGGCTCTTTCCCTCTCCTTACCCCAAAAATTCAGGGATTTTAGTCTGAAAATGTATTTTTTTTTTTTTGTATTTGAAATATATTCGTATCTCAGTTAAATAAAACCATGTAAGATGACTGCTGACATCCTTTTGAGAGTATGTAAAAGTTTGGATCATTCTGTTATCATGAACACCAAAGAGAGGCCGTTGGCTGGTTTTATATATGCATGACACATGGGTTGCATCCCTTTTTATTTTATATTTTATTAGTTTTCTATATCTGAACTTTTAGCTCTTGACTACTTTGTTCTTGCTTGTTGCAGTATGAAGTACTTTGTTTTATGACTAGTTTGATTCCTACAAATATTTTGTTCTTAACAGCAAATGGAATTTTGTGTACAAATTTATGGTGATGTTTGGTTTACATCATTCGTTTACATTTCCTAATGTTTTCCAGTCATGAATGCCAAGATATGTCCACAACTGCTGTTTATTCATTAGTATTTTTGTCTTTTTCCTCTCTCTGCTCTTGCTTACTGTCTTATCTACAGATACTTACTTCTGGTAGGATGCTCTTAAAAGACAAAATGATCCATTACCAAAATTTATTCTTTCAGTAGTACAGTTAGGAAAATAATGATTTATAATTGATTATAAATGCTGAAGTGTGGAGGAGAAAGTGTGATAGAGTGGATGCATCTTATATGTAATTTAGCATGGAAATGAAAGGAAAAGGTGCAAAGGATGTATGTAACACTTATACAAGGAAAAGTGTATGCAAGAATATTAATTGACAGAGTGATGGAAGTGACTGAATGCAGAATAAAAGAAGAGCAAAGGTGTTTTAGGAAAGGTAGGGGATGTGTGGATCAGATTTTTGTTTTGAAGATGACCATGGAAAAGTATTTAGCGAAAGGTAAGAAGTTTAAGAATTTATGGTGTGGGAGGCAAGTTTTTAGAAGCAGTGAAAAGGTTTATCAAGGATGTAAGGCATGTGTACGAGTAGGAAGAGAGGAAAGTTATTGGTTCTCAGTGAATGTCAGTTTGCGGCAGGGGTGTGTGATGTCTCCATGGTTGTTTAACTTGTTTATGGATGGGGTTGTTAGGGAGGTGAATGCAAGAGTTTTGGAGAAAGGGGTGAGCATGCAGTCTGTTGTGGATGAGGGGGCTTGGGAAGCGAGTCAGTTGTTGTTCGCTGATGATACAGCACTGGTGGCTGATTCGAGTGAGACTGAGTTTGGTAAAGTGTGTGAAAGAAGAAAGTTGAGAGTAAATGTGAATAAGAGCAAGGTTATTAGGTACAGTAGGGTTAAGGGACAAGTCAATTGGGAAGTAAGTTTGAATGGAGAAAAACTGGAGGAAGTGAAGTGTTTTAGATATCTTGGATTGGATTTGGCAGCGGATGGAACCATGGAAGCAGAGGTGAGTCACAGGGTGGGGGAGGGGGCGAAAGTTCTGGGAGTATTGAAAAATGTGTGGAAGTCAAGAACATTATCTTGGAAAGCAGAAATGGGTATGTTTGAAGGAATGATGGTTCCAACAATGTTATATGGTTGCAAGGCGTGGGCTATAGATAGAGTTGTGCGGCAGAGGATGGATGTGTTGGAAATGAGATGTTTGAGGACAATATGTGGTGTGAGGTGGTTTGATTAAGTAATGAAAGGGTAAGAGAGATGTGTGGTAATAAAAGGAGTGTGGTTTAGAGAGCAGAAGAGAGTGTTTTGAAATGGTTTGGTCACACTTAGAGAACGAGTGAGGAAAGATTGACAAAGAAGATATATGTGTCAGAGGTGGAGGGAACGAGGAGAAGTGGGAAACCAAATTGGAGGTGGAAGGATGGAGTGAAAAAGGTTTTGAGCAATCGGGGCCTGAACATGCAGGAGGGTGAAAGGCGTGCAAGGAATAGAGTGAATTGGAACGATGTAGTATACTGGGGTCGACGTGCTAGCAATGGATTGAACCAGGGCATGTGAAGCATCTGGGGTAAACCATAGAAAGTTTTGTGGGGCCTGGTTGTGGAAAGGGAGCTGTGGTTTCGGTGCATTATACATGACAGCTAGAGACTGAGTGTGAGCAAATGTGGCTTTTATTGTCTTTTTCTAGCACTACCTCGCGCACATGCAGGGGGAGGGGATGATCATTTCATATATGGTGGGGTGGCGACGGGAATGAATGAAGGCAGCAAGTATGAATTATGTACATGTGTAAATATGTATAGGTCTGTGTTTGTTTATATATGTATACATTGAAATGTATTGGTATGTATATGTGCGTGTGTGGACGTGTATGTATATGCATGTGTATGTGGGTGGGTTGGGCCATTCTTTCGTCTGTTTCCTTGCGCTACCTTGCTAATGCGGGAGACAGCGACAAAGTATAATCAATATAGAAATAAATAATATATGGATGGAGTGATGTGAGAGATGAAAGTAAACCGAGGGAAAAGGGGTGCAGAAATGGAGCATGGTGGTGAGATATGGTAGCTAGTGACAAGCCTGTTTGCAGATGATACTATGTTATTTGTGGAGAGTGAAGAGGAGTTGCAGAAGGTTGCAAGTGTGTTTTATGATGTGTGTAAGTTGAGGAGATTGAAGGTAAATGCAAGTAAAAGTAAAGTAATGGTGTTTGAAAGGGAATGGAGTGAAAGTATAGATTTTGTAAAACCATATAGAGTGAAAGAAGAAAGTGTACTAAATTGTGCTGTGGATGTGGGGTTAAAAAGACTTGAAGAAGTGAAGGAAATAATTATCTGGGAGCAGTCTTGGATAAGTGTGGTGATATGGAAGGAGAAATATGTGAGGGAGCAGTAAAGGGTAGAAGAGTCACTGGGTCTCTTAATAAAATAATGAAAAGGTGAGGTGTAAGTATGAAAGTGAAGAGAGGATTAAGGGACAGCTTAATCCTCCCAACCCTGACCTATGCAGCCAAAACATGGGCATGGAATGGGTGCAAAGTTCAAGAATCCAGGCTTTGGAAATGCGTTGTTTGAGAAGAGCATGTGGTGTGACAAAATGGAATGAAGAAAGAAATGAAAAGGGTGTATGAGAGATGTGGTATGGCAGGGAATGCAAACGAAATGAATTGTGGAGTGGTAGAATGGGTGAAACATAATACTTTTGAGATGGTTTGGGCATGTAGAAAGAATGCAAGACAGGAAGTTTACAAGGAGGGTGTATGATAGTACATTTAAAGGTGTTGGTTTGGGTGGAAGACCACCTGTGACATCGGCAAATAGGGTGGAGGAATACTGGAGGGAGAGAAACAGGGGAAGAATGCATGGAATGGTGTATGTGAGGGAGACATGTAAGGACAGGGATAAGTAGAGAGTCTTTTGCCTTGGCCACCTTTTGATGGGAGTTCCCAGAGGGAACGGGTGTCAGTGATATAGATAGATAGATATTATAAGAATTTGATTATTTTATGGCTAATTTTTTTTCTTGAAAATTTTTGTAAGACTGAAACAGAAGTGATAGGATGATAGTTTGAGGTGTATTTTCTGTCTCAACTTTTGAAGATTTTATTACATTAGCAAGCTTCCAGTCATTTGATCATTTTGTGATTAGTTGAATATATGATTGGAAATGTTTTATGACTTACTTCTTTCAGTAACCTGGGTTATAGATCATCAGGACCAGCTAACCTGTTTAGATTTGATTTTTCTAGATGTTTAAATACTCTGTGGCTTTCAACATTTTCATGTCCAGTTTGCCATTCTCAGTGCGCAGAAATAGATTTTGTGGTTTTGTATTGAAAACATTTTTGATGATAAACATCAGTTGGAAATACTTGGTTAGAAGGAGCCCTTGTCTTTATTGTTACTAGTGCTGGTGACATTTTCATTTACTATTAGATTTAATTTTTTTCTTGCAACATAGTAAATGAATTAATTATGGTATTGCTTTTATGTTGACAAATTCTTATGTCATAGTCTTTTCTAATAAATCTGATTTTCTTCTTTCAATCTCTATGTAATCTTAAAAACATTTCATAATCTTTTAGTTGTCAATTGATTTATTTTGTATTCATTTTTTTATAGTTATTTGAAACATCATCTTTTGTCATCCATCTTGGATCCCTCTGTTCACCACCCTCTCTCACCTTTTTAGGGATGCTGACTTTATCAAGGATATTATTGTATGATGTTTTTCCATATCTCTTTAGTTGTGTCATTGCTTATGAGTGAACTCCAGTTAACATTACTGGTGTTATGTTACATTTTGGTGAAGTTTGCTCTATTGAAATGTGGTTTGCTGTTTTCTTTAAGATCAGAATTACAGTTTACAGTGAATTGAATAACATTTTAATTGCTGTTTCGTAGCTTTTCACTGACTTCACAAGTACTAATTAAATCTCTGATTATGGTAATAAGTCAATCTAAAATGTTACTTACCTATCATATGTCTCAACTCATTTGATTTTTAAAGGGTTCTTCATTTAAATCAGTTAGTCATTTGCTTTCATAATAATTTGTCAAGAGATCCTAGTTTATGGTAGCACTGTGAAAATCCACTACAGTAATTGTTGCATTGGTATTAACATTTTAGTTTAGTACCTTTGACATTGGTTTATAAAATTTTAATGTTTCACTCGAAAAGGCAAGGTGACTTTATGAGGTTAGACCTCTGCACTTGGGGCCTACTGGGACACTACCTCACTCAGCAGCTACTTTACAACACGCTTGACTTGTCTTACAGTTGACTTTCTAGTTTTTGCCTTGCACCTGGCAATACTTGCTCACTTCTTTCATCTAAAATCCTACGTAGCTTTGCATAACCATCTTCTTTTCAATGTAGGTCGTCTTTAGCAAACAAGCTTCCATCTCCACTGAAACTAAACCACAGCTCTATGTTGTGTACCACCTCAGATCAGCAGATGCTGTCTTAACAGGAGAAAATTCCCATAAATTTTTATTATTTCATAATTTTCATGTAGAATAGATAATTAAAGAAGGATGTAAGGAAAGTACAGTAGTGTACTCATGAGTAATTACCTATTTGTACTGTACAGGAAGGGAGTGTTACACTCATGGAATCCCATCTCTTGAACACTCTCTGCTATCATGCAGCTTGTTGAATTTATGTATGCTGTCTGTGTTAACCATGCCCTCATTCAGTCTGTTCCAATCATCCACCACATTTATACTATAAAAGTATTTCTTTACACCCTTATTTACAAGTTTCGTGCTTAATTTCACGTCATGTCCTCAGGTTCCTCTATCCTACACCTCTCAAAATACTGTCCACTGTCCACATTGTCAATTGCTTTTAAAAACTTAAAGGTTGTGATCAGGACACTCCTCACTCTTCTCTCTTCCAAGGTGGGTAGATTTAAACCATGGTTGCACAGATGGGCAGAAGTCAGGCTCCCTTTGACACCTTACAGGGAATTTATGCAGACTCTGCATTTTTTTGATGAGGGAAAAGAATTCTGTTTGTTGCCAGAGTGAAAATGAGAAATCCATCATTTGATAAGTCATTTGCATAGATCAAGAGTAATGATCTCATAGCAGAGCCTTTTGGTACTCTGTTAGTGACCTTCACCCATTTGGAGAAGGTTCCTCAGACATATTTACTATTCCCTTTAATGAAGATAATCTTGTTATTATTGGAGTTTACCCCTTAATCCTGCCTTGTGATCAAGCCTTTTAATCAGCCTCTTTTGTGTAAGTTTCAAATGCTCTCTAGCAGTCTAGATACAGTAGTCCACCCAGCCTTCCTTTTCTTCCAACAGAGCTCACTCTTTTGCTGGAATTGAAGTAATTAGTTACACATGACCTTCTTTCCCTAAAACTGTGTTTTCTCTCACTTGATTTATCCACTTTAAAGTCATCCATTTATTTTTGATAATCCTTTTAAGAACCTTACTGATGACACTCGTCAGGGAGACTGTTGTGTAAAACATCACCTCTTCCTGGTCTTTTTTATGAATGGGTATGATGTTGCCCTTTTCCACTCCCTTAGAATTTTTTCCTTTCTCCAGTGACATCTTGATCACTTCTTCAAAAACTGCAGTTAGTGTACATCTTTGGCATATACTGCAAAATTTCATCAGGACCATGTATGGGTCAAGAGTCAAGAAACCCTAGTATTCTGTTAATGTCTTTTCTAGATATCTAAATGATTTGTAGAGCTTCTTCCCCATCTAACAAGTGTTGGTGCTATAATGTCTTCTGCTATGAAAACACTAATGAACTCGTTAATTAGTTTCTCACATATCCTTACATCATCCTCTAGAGTTCTTTTCTTCTCTGTAAATCCTTGAGCATAATATGCTGTTCATAAATGATAATTTACTCATAATGATTCTATGGAAAAATTTTGGAATATCTCTTGTGCTGCCCAAAATATTCTTTTCAAAGTGTCCTTGTTCCTCCTTTATAATCTTATCATACTTGTTACTTGGTCTATAATTCTTTGCATATCATAGCTAGCTGAAGTGCCATCACTACACATCTCTGACATATTTTATTACATATTTTATTACATATTACATATTATTACATATTACATATTACATATTTTATTACATATTAATATTTCATATTATGCTCAAGGATTTACAGAGAAGAAAAGAACTCTAGAGGATGATGTAAGGATATGTGAGTTTTAGATATCTGGGAGTGGATCTGTCAGCGGATGGAACCATGGAAGCGGAAGTGGATCATAGGGTGGGGGAGGGGGCGAAAATTTTGGGAGCCTTGAAAAATGTGTGGAAGTCGAGAACATTATCTCGGAAAGCAAAAATGGGTATGTTTGAAGAAATAGTGGTTCCAACAATGTTGTATGGTTGCGAGGCGTGGGCTATGGATAGAGTTGTGCGCAGGAGGATGGATGTGCTGGAAATGAGATGTTTGAGGACAATGTGTGGTGTGAGGTGGTTTGATCGAGTAAGTAACGTAAGGGTAAGAGAGATGTGTGGAAATAAAAAGAGCGTGGTTGAGAGAGCAGAAGAGGGTGTTTTGAAATGGTTTGGGCACATGGAGAGAATGAGTGAGGAAAGATTAACCAAGAGGATATATGTGTCGGAGGTGGAGGGAACGAGGAGAAGAGGGAGACCAAATTGGAGGTGGAAAGATGGAGTGAAAAAGATTTTGTGTGATCGGGGCCTGAACATGCAGGAGGGTGAAAGGAGGGCAAGGAATAGAGTGAATTGGAGCGATGTGGTATACAGGGTTTGACGTGCTGTCAGTGGATTGAATCAAGGCATGTGGAGCGTCTGGGGTAAACCATGGAAAGCTGTGTAGGTATGTATATTTGCGTGTGTGGACGTGTGTATGTACATGTGTATGGGGGGGGGGGTTGGGCCATTTCTTTCGTCTGTTTCCTTGCGCTACCTCGCAAACGCGGGAGACAGCGACAAAGTATAAAAAAAAAAAAAAAAAAAAAAAAATTTCTTTCCTCTTTCTTAAACATCCATCTGTATTTGATACTTGAGGTTCCTACTCATCTATTTTGAGCTTTACAATCTTACACCACAGTGCCCTGTATCCTGGCTACTTAACTCCATTTCATAGTCTGTCTTACCATAGAAATTGTTGGGGTTTGTGTAGCTTCCATGATTATATCTCTTCTTCAAGCCTTGTCTCATCTTCACTCTTTTTCCTTCCTCATTTACAACTTAATCAAACTTAACCATTACATGAAGACTGCTTCCAGTTATTTTCCAGTTGTTTTATCGTAATGATGATTTTAGTATCCTTTCTAATACGTGTGAAGATAAGACATAATAATAATGATGTATCAATCCCGGTCAGCCTTGTGTGTTCACTAACATGCTGGTATAGAATATGTTCCTGTACACATTAGATAGTAATGATGGTATATCAGTCACTCATCAGTCTGTGTTCACTAACATGCTGGCACAGGAAATGTTCCTGTACACACTAAGCTATGCGACTTTGATTCCATGTCACCATGAGAATCTAAACTCTGCCAGTCTTTTTCTTTATGAATGAAATCTCGCACTATTAGAGAATGACTGGGTACTGTATATTATTTATATTATTTTTATAATTTTATATATGTATGTTCATATGTGATTCTTTTTCCTGAGGTATTCTTTTCTTACAGCTGGGCAGTGTCCTGTGGGGAAGTACACATGTGATGATGGTACATGCATTGATATCTCGTATCGTTGTAATGGATTCGTAGAATGCCCTGACCAGAGTGATGAAACTGGTTGTCGTGAGTACACTTCCTCATTTTTTTTTTACTCACTCTCTGAATCTTACTTGCAGGTATCATTCATTGGATGAAGAGGAATGGCTGCCTCTTGATGTGTTTTGTACTAGGTATCATTTTTGAAAAGATGTTCTTTTTTCTTTTTTTAGAAAGTGTCGTAGATTTGGTACAATGTATTAGATTTTGTTGGTTGTGCGCAATCTAGATGTACGTGTGCAGGAACCCCATTTGCGATTTACTTGTGATTTCAAGTTGTGTGCTTACTAACCATGGATTGAGCATGCAGAACTCTGAATTGGAAGCAGATTAAGGAGTGATATAATTTAGTTTAATATGCATGCTTATTTTTTTTTTTTTTTTAAAGGAAGACATGTAAAATAACACAGAAAATTTTTGGTGTGAAAATCAGAACATGCTTTGTATTGCTTTGTCAGTATATATGTAAAGTTTAAGGTAAGTATGAAGCACTGTGTAATGTATTTGTATATATATGTCAGTGCAGTGTGTTGTGAGCCAAAGTTTATAGGTAATTTATTACTAGGGAAATGACTGGAAAATTTAATTTTGATATTTATCTCTCCCTCTCTCTTCTCTTTATCTTTCACTTTCTCTTCCTTTCTTTCTGTCTCTCTCTCAAGCCGTACAAGTGGATTTTCATATCCTTAAGGTAAGATTTATGCTGATATTGGTTTTAAACTTTTCTAAACTGGTTGCCCTTTTAATCAACAAAACTAATTTTGATTTGTATTTGCTTGTTTGAATTACAGGTTACTGATTAGCAGAGTTAGTTAAATTTATCTATATTGCATACTCTAGCAGTTTGGTACAGTTTGTCTTAGCATTAACAATACTCCTCTTTTGATCTTAGTGCAGCATGCATGTTGTTTCCTTATTTACTTAATACTGAAGTTCCTTGCCATGAAAGTAAGCAACTGTGTATGTTCTCATTGCATGAAAAGCTTTAATCACTTTCTGAACTATCGATCTGGGGACTGGACTTGTACAGTTGGGACTTTTGGACCATAACACAAACATAGTACAGTTCACGTTGATTTTCCCTATGGTACAAATGAAGAGCATTGTGTGCTGTGAGAAATGATGAAATTGTGTATTGATAATCCAGGATATCCAATCCATTAAAAATTATGTAATGTATTATAAACTAGTGGAAATGTTATCGTGTTATTTCATGTACAAAATATATTTACATACTGTAGTGCAGTAGAATTAACAGTGTGTGATATTACAGAGTTTAATGTTTCTGCCCTGTAGTTTTCATTGATTTTGTTGTGGTTGTGCTTGGGTGGGAATGTTTCCATCAAGTTGAATAAATTTCTTATCATTAATGAATGATGACATAAAAGATTTGTTTTGTGTTTTTCATGCATTAATGCCTGTAAATCTGTAGTTTTTGGCTCGTGAAATTTGGCAGCCATGTATAAGTGATGTACATCATTATTTTGTGATCAAGATAGTATGGATGGCATGATATGTAAGGGGTATTGCTTTGAAGAATGTGTAGAGTAACAAAGTTCTTGTTCTTCAGTTTGTCACTGGTAATGTTTACTTATAATGTATTGAAGCCCTGAAGATTAGATATGAAATTACCCATAGTCATTCAGAAAATTCTGAACATTGCAATTTATTGTTAAGAACATTGGTAGAATATGTTATACTTCGGCCAATGTGTTATGGGCTTAGCTATGTTGTATTTATGCTTATATGTTCAAGGCATTCCTGCCTTTACATCATGCTAACAAAAATGAAATTCAAAACTGTTTCCCCTCTTGTCTTAAAAGAGAGGAACTGTGGAAGTCAGAAGCTTTTGATAGTTTATAGCATTAGGGTTTCATCTTCAAGCTGTCTTCTTTTGATTTCTCTCTCGCACTTTATTCCTTGATATACAGCTTTTTCTCTTGCTGATATATCACCATCATTGATGAATCAACCTCTCCCTCTCCATATCAACAGTGATTTCCCTCATTTGTGTCTTCTCTCATATCATTTTCCTCTTCTCTGAGTAGTTAATGAAATGTGTTCATGTGCTGATGACTCACTGTTGCAATCTTCCACTTTCCTCAGATCAGCTCCATCCTCTGTTTCCTAATGTGCGTTTCGTCCTAACAAAACATCCTTCATAAACTCAGACTCATACAGGATATCCCGTTGGGGTGGGTGCTGTTTTATTAAGTTTAGTGCCTCTGAAACCCAATTTCTCCCCATCTTTCTTTTTAAAAGCCCTCACAACTTGCCCATCTCTCTAGATGGATCTGTAATTCCATTACATTTCACAATAAACATACATGGTATTACTTTAACATCTAACCCATCTTAGAAACCTCACATTATACGAATAGCCAAGTCTGCTTCTAAGAAACTGCGAGTCTTGTTTAGATGCTAAAAATATGAGCATTTGCTCCAAAAATACATAGGATTGGTTCATCTCTGTATGGAATACTAATGTCACATATCAATAGTTTCTAACTCTATATACTAACTAAATAGAGTTAAGTCTAAAGCAGTATCAACTCCCCCAGTCTGACATGGCAACTCAACCCACTTGCCGTACACTGCAGCTTTGGTTCACTGTCCCTCTCCAGTAGATATTACTTAGGTTTCTGCTCTCTAGAGCTGGCTGCTTGTGTGCCCCCCACATTAGCTAGACCAGTGCTTCATAACCTTTTTTCTTTGATGGTACATTTTTGAGTTAGCTTGAACTTTACAGCGCACTGAATCAAATTTTGGTAGCCTTCTACTGTTATTACTCATTATCTGTTGAAAGTAAGGAAGAAAAAAATTCTGCTATCATATGATAAGCACAGTAAAATAAATGTGCCTTTAAATTTCACATTTTGTTCAAGTGATTTACAAAATATTTCAAATACCCTATGCAAAACAATTACCAAACTTTATAGAGGCCTTGACTTCCACAGTCAAGAAGAAAAGGTGAATGAAAGAATACTTGCCATTGTTTACTGCTTTATTGTCTTTTAGTTAAAGTCCATGCTTAGTACAGTTTCATTGTTTTAAGACGTATTTGTATAAGCTAGATATTTCTGTGCAATATTTATTTCTCATAAGAATGTACTGCAGTACACTAGGGACATTGTCACAGCACACAGGTTTCAAAGCACTAAGCAAGTCTACATGATGCTCAGCATGTTACTGCACCATATGATTACTGTGTGGCTTTAGGCAACTCAAGAGTGGACCATTGTGAGGCTTTGGAACTCTTTACTCCTCTTCATCTTTCTTCACAACTATGACCTGTCTCTTTTTAAAAGGCATATTCTCCCATATTCCTTAGTATTCTAAATCTCTTAGAAAATTTTCTCTTTAACCCTTCTTATATTTCAATTAAGGGGTACCTACAGTGTAATTAATTACCAATATGTAAGGACCTATTTGTTCTGTATGGGGAGGGAGTTTTACACTTGTAGAGGCCCATGTTTTGAGCACTCTATACTATTTTCTTACATTTATGTATGCTGTCTGCATTCACTATGTCTGTAGTCATTCTTTTCCATTCATCAACATTCTTGTACTATAAAAGTGCCTCTGTGCCCAATTTTTATGTTATGTTCTCTGGTGGATGAGGATGTTTGTCTGTGTCTGTTGTCTCCATCATGTAAAAAAAAATAGATCATGCCATCATTTTGAGGAAGCATGATGACGGGGTTGAAATACATAAGAATTTCATGGGAAATAAAATGAGTTTGCAGTCTGGAAATCATCTATTTTTGTAGTGTAATACTCACAGTTGGTGAAATATAGGAAAACTACCTTCAGAAAGTGTACTGAACTGGAATGTGGTATTTATGAATATAGCAAAATGTTGTTGCTTTGATAGACAAAGCATAATTATGATTATTACCTTACAAAATTTATCCTCAAATGTTTTTGTTTTGACTACATCATTGTGAAGAATAAAGGTTTTACTTTGTGCCATCCTTAGCACTAGGAACAAAATTTTTGCTGATAGGTCTTCTGTACTTTGAAATATGTGTGATATCACAAGTGACATCACACACAATAGAAGTATATATCAAAGACTTTGGAATTGTACCTTTCATAAATCTTAAAACTTTACTATTTAGAAATGTCGTATTTTATAGTTTAGCACTATATCATCTTTTTTAATGTTTATTTTTAGTCACTCAAGAAATGATGCACATTATGATAACTTCAAAGACAGAATGTACTTCTTGATTTATAAATCATTAATTATACAACTATAGTTTTGGAAAGAGAGAACCCAAATAAGTGAAACATTTTGATGAAAAGTATTAGCATTACAGAACTTTATATGGTTATTCCTTTTCTGATCAGGATAATCTAACTTATCATGTATGTGTGAATACTTATGTTAATAGAAAGAAAACATGGAAACTGCTCATGGTCTCTCCTAAACTGGACAATATGAAAACTGTTTAAAGTGGTCACAATTTGGTTGTTATTAAGAGATTTGGCATTAACTGTGGTTCAACGCTCTATCAAACTTAATGTTGCAAGTTCCTCAGCGGTTGTCTAATTTGATATGGTGGCCCCATTCATGGACTGTAGGCATTCTGTCCACAAACATACAATGTCTCCTTGTTACACATAAGACTTTAGGAAGAATGCATAAAAGTTGTAGGCAGGAGCATTAGTTAGAGAAATTAGGCAGTAGAAGTTGGTAGGATCATTTGGCAGGGGAATTAAGTAGAAGTAAACAATCAGAACATTAGGTTGAAGCCTCTGCAAAAACTGTGCTAGAGTTGCCTTCTGCCAGTGGCCTAGTAAGGGTTCTGCCAGTGGCCTAGTAAGGGTAAGGCACTAAAGGCTGAGAAGTGTCACTGGAGTTCACTCGTTATAGAGATACTGTTGCTGTGGCCACCCCCTTGAAGAAGTTCCAGGAAGAAACAGGCATCCGAGATATAGATAGATTGCATTTTGGTCCTATACAGTCTCTACCTAGTGACTTGGTCCTCTTCCAACAAATCACTCTTACAGCTCTTCTGTGTTTTGGCCTACAGTTGAGATATTTGTGTTTCTTATGAAGTAACTGCATTTGCTGTACAGAGATGCTATATGATATAACTTGTATGTAATAATTATATGTCTTGCATAGACATGCTAGACAGCACTGTGTCTGCATAGGTTATTTCATGTAAGGTTAAGGAAACTGTTATGTCATGGGCATAGTGACTTTACCTTTCTCTTTGCCAATGTGTTGTGGCCTTTGATCGAAAGGGGAGATCAGACGAAATGGAAGGACGTAGTGAAAAATATCTTTGAGTAATTGGGACTGGAACATGCAAGAGAGTGAAAAGCATGCACAGGATAGAGTGAACTGGAACAATGTAATATATAGGGGGGGGTGACTTTTTGTCAGTGGACTGGACTAGTGTTTGTGAAGCAGCCAGGGAAAACCATGGAAAGATCTTTGGGGTACTTGGTTAAGACCAATGTGTGGTGTGATGTGATTTGATTAAGTAATGAAAGGGTAAGAGAGATGTTTGGAAATAAAAAGAGTATGGTTGAGAGAGCAGAAGAGGGTGAGTTGAAATGGTTTGGACACATGAAGGGAATGAGTGAGGAAAGATTTCACACAAAGGATATAGGTGTCAGAAGTGGAGGAAGCAAGGAGAAGCAGGAGACAAAATTAGAGGTGGAAGGACAAAGTGAAAAGACTTTGAGCAATTGGGGCCTGAACAAGCAGGAGCGTGAAAGGTGTGCATGGCATTTAGTGACTTAGAATGATGTGATATACTATGGTCAACATGCCATCAGTGGACTGAACCAAGGCATGTGAAATGTGGTAAACCATGGAGAGGTCTTTGGGGACTGGATGTGGAAAGGGAGTTGTGGTTATGGTACATTACACACAACAGCTAAAGAATGAGTGTGGGTAGATATGGGCTTTCTTTGTGTTTCTTGGCACTACCTCGCTGACGTAGGGAGCATCTAACAGTGTCGGGAAGAAGAGAATGTATGTTATTTTTTTCCATTCCTTCATGAGTTTTGTGCTGTTTTCTATGGGACATGATGGTGTCAGGAGTGTATGAAGGCAAGCAGAAATGATATGTGCATATATGTATGTATATTTATGTATATGGATGGATGTGTCTTGTCTGTTTCCTGGTGCTACCTCATTAACACAGGAAACTGATTAGATATGAAAAAAAGATGAATTTATTTATATATGGGAATGAATAGAAGCAGACAGTGAATTGGATTGATATGCTTTGGGGGAAGGGTGATATGCTTCCAGTGGGTTGAATATGGGCATAAGAAATAATCAAGGCAGTTATGGAATAGTCATTGGGATGTGTCTATGGATGGTAGAGTGTCTAGTTTTGAGCAAGATAGGCCATTGGTTTTTTCTAATGCTGCTTTACCTAAGGCACAAGAATCAGTTATGTATGAAAAATAGTTGTTAGTGTTGCTAGTGTTAATGAGTATTAGAAAAAAGAAGCATGTTTTACTTGGTTGATGTTAGCAGTTAACGAATGAATGAGTGAGCTCAGGCAATACTCCCAAGATGAATAAGTCATGTAGAGCCATTTAGAGCCATTTGTCAGTTACACATGCTTATTTACAATAATGGTTAATTTTTGTTGTTATTCATCTTTCATACATCTTTCTTTTTTACACAAGTTTGTTCTTGAATGATCTTTGTGTAATGTTGCATAAACCAAACACATAAACCAAACAGTAAAAGTTTTTGATTTGTACTTCTGCTAGCATGTAAATGTTTATGATAACTGTAGATTTAGAATGCAGTGAGTCCCCAGCTTATGAACAGTTTATGTCCCTGGATGCTGTTCTTAAGTTGAATTGTTCATAAGTTGGAAAATATACAGAAGTTGTGGTAATTTACTTAGAATTAGAGTAAATGCTTATACCTGAATGGAATATTGTTTTAAATATTGTATCCTGAAGTAAATGATAGTTGATAAAACATCATTTCGAGCAACATTTAATGAAAAAATATGCAAATTTTTGTAGTTCTGTTGTTCATAAGTATGACTAATGATTTGTACATCTCTAGGATTTTGATATTTTAAGAGCTTGTTTGTAAGTACAGGTGTTCGAAGGTTGGCCATTCATAAGTCAGGGATTCCATGTACTTTATTTTTTCCCAGATGACTTTGTAAGTGATTGCTATAAAATATTATATATACCAAATAATAGTCATACACCAGCTTACCCATTACAGTGAGTTTTAGAGGAGTGTAACACCACCAGTCTGTAAATATTTTTAATGGCTACTGGTATGTGGTAGCATTGCCCCATGGGGAAGGATCCCAGCTGAAGTTGAGATAATTAGTATGGCCTGATGATTCATTGGAAAAATGGCACACATTGCAAACCTTGAAACATGTTTATACATCTGAAAAGGGA
Organism: Panulirus ornatus; assembly: GCF_036320965.1. NCBI lineage: Eukaryota > Metazoa > Arthropoda > Malacostraca > Decapoda > Palinuridae > Panulirus > Panulirus ornatus. Next base: position 828,733 of record NC_092295.1, read on the forward strand.
TTCTTAGTGTATTTTTAAAGGAATTCACCAATTATAGAAACTCTTTTGCTAAGGCTGCCCCATTCAGGGGATAGATTTTTAAAGCTTTGCATGCATATTGGATCCATTGAGACATCCATACACGAGAATGTTGATATTTACTGTGTATTGGCAGTGTTATGAAAAATCGGTTTATACTTGTTACAACATTTTCATCCTACAGCAGTCAGTAACAGATCACTGAGTATAGATGTGAAGATGAAGGTGACTATGGGGTTCATTGAAAGTAAAAGTAAGCATTAAAAAAAAGAAAAAGCTGAAATAAGCCTTTCTGAATTGTTTGTGTTAGGTAGGTGTATGCCTATTTCATATTTTGATTTACTGTCATTCTGGTAAGTCATTTGAGAATTGATTGGCACAATTGAGTGAATTTCTTAATCAAAATATACTCAGATGGTAGAAATCAATTTTGTACTAACAGGACCCCTTTTATGGTGATCCTACTGCCTCAGTGCTGTATTTCATCCTGTAGGAGGGAAATGGACTACTTTGAAGTGAAAAGCTCTTGGACAAGATTAGACTCCTTTTTGTCCATTTGATGATGATACCTTACTGCTGAAGGTAACCTTTCAACCTCTATGTAACCATATGCAGGCACTCTGGCAATGTTAGGTTGTAGTATGATAAGGAATATGGGTTAAGAACAATGAACCACTGTACCTAAAGACACATTCGAACAGGAAATGCCATCATTCACATGCAAGTGTAGTTCGTTTACCTCCAATGAACACATCTTTACTTCACTGTCATCAAATGCATCTTCATAACCCCTCTCAAAACTGCTGGCTTTTGATCAGACCTTACAGGTCAAGTCAGAAGCCAGGGTAAGGGTGTTGATTGTTGGAAAGATGAATAAAGAATATAGAAAGACGTACCTGAGCAAAAGCAAGGTGCTCTCTCTGTTCTGCAGACAGAGATATGATAAGAAAAAATTCAGGCTGATATGGATAGGTTTCGCACATAGATAAAAGGAGTATTTGCACTAGATTAACCCTTTAAGTTGGAAGAAGTTTTTAGCGGGAACATGATGCATAATGGCCGGTCAGGAAAATATGTTGAAGTTATGTTAAGGCATCTTATCAAGAAAGAAAAGTTCATCAAGAAAGAAGTGGTGGACAGTTGTGTTGATATTTCTTGAGAGAATTGAGAAAGCATGAAATGTAGAAATAAGTGCTGAAAGATCAGATTCTTTCAAAGGAATTGTTATAAGAAAAGGAATTATTTTTTGTCAGGATGATAGATGAGTATTGGAAGCAAAGATCTGTGTATGGCAGAAAAATGATACATATGTAGACCATAGTCAAAAGATTAACTGAATTTGAATGGGTAGTTCCACCATTGTAGCTGGCTTATCTTTTTTAATAATGTGTGATATTTATTAGAGGCACAATGCAAGCCTAATTTGTGAATCTCTCTCTCAGTATGCCTTTCAAACAAGTATTATATTCAAATAGAAATATTCCTTTTGTATCACTATTTTGTTCCGAGCATATGAATTCTATGAATGGAATGATTATCTATGCCTGTGTTAAAGTTTGTAACTTGATGAAGAAATATTGTTCAATTCTAATGTTTTCACAGGCTTACCTAATTATTGGAGAACCACTACTTGGAAAAGTTGCATTTATGTAATGGTTTAGAATTATAATTTGCAGTATGAAAAATTATTTTAGAATATTGTCATGTTTTATAGATTTTATCTTGTTCATTGTCTTATGGAATTTTAGTATAATAACTGCATTGGCTTTGACATATCAAATGCAGTGATGTTATGGTGTACATCAACAGAGTTTTTAACTTCTGAAGGAATTTCTCTCTCTTCATATCATCTTCAATAACTTTGTTTGTTTGCACTGTATATCATAGACATTTAATTATGGAACGAGCATCACTACACCAGTTGTTCACTTAGAAATATAGATATGTTTACAGAGTCATTAGATGACATAAATTAAAGATATATCTCAGTCTAATCCTGTTTAACATTTTATATTTGCATGCTTCAGCATTTTACTAAGATATTGGAAGGTTGTTCAATAATAGTAGCATGAGGTGGCTACCATTATGAATGCCATAAGTAGACTGGTGTGAGAATATGTAGCTCGTATTTAGTAATTTGAATCACACTGAATTTGAATAGTGAAGCTTGTGAGTAGTCCGTAATAAAGGGTCTCATTTCTGCCTGTTTATGTTATAATAACCATATTGACATATATTAGTTAACAACTAATGGTTAAGTACTCATACTTGTTGGGTAGAATTGTAGACTTACTGCATGATTCCAAATGTTTTTTGTTTAGCCTGTGGTTCTTCCGAGTGGACATGTAGTGATGGATCTTGTATACCACACCAAGCATTTTGTGATGGGCGCTATGATTGTCCAGACTTTTCAGACGAGGAAAATTGCCCTGCAGGTAAGGATAGTGTAACTTACTGGTAAATCTGTTTGTCCTCATGAACACATCTTAAATTTATAAAAGTTAGAAATTATTAGTTAAGTATCATCTCAAAATTTTGCATTCTCACATTGTGCATATCAGCAAAGTCTATTTGATGTAGAAATAGGTAGATACAAACTTGTGAATCCATAGACAAATACCTCCAATTTATCTAGGATGTGGAGCAGGGGAATGGACTTGTGTAGATGGATCATGTGTGCCTGAATCAGCTCGTTGTGATGGAGTGCCTCAGTGTCTTGATCGCTCAGATGAAGAGAATTGTCCTCAAGGTTTGTGACCCTTTGCATGTACCCATGGAGTGATATGCTACATTTGTAACAAATTAACTATACTTTTACCTATTGTAAAATGAAATAGATTGTTTATATAACAGGTTTAGCAATATTGAATTAATCTCAATTAGAATTCTTTTAGATTTGATATGCATGATTTTTCCCATATAGAATGTCATTCCGATGAATGGACTTGTGATGATGGAGTATGTATACCACAACAAGCACGATGTGATGGACGATATGACTGTCTTGACTCATCAGATGAAGCATCTTGCCCTCCCAGAAGTATGTATTGTATATTACATAATGTTCAATAATAATGAAATTTTATATCATTAAATTGCTGAAAGTTGCTGTTTAGATGTTAATTGATGATGATATAATTTGATTTGACTAAAATGTTATGCACACCACAATAGAACACTGGCTATTTCATTGAATCATAGCTTGAAGATTGTACACTTGACAGATTGATATTCTCTGCCTTTTATGTGAAAAAACGAGATCAAGCGCTGATTTGTATCTCCTCCTCTGGCTCTTGTGTGCTTTGTGGAATGCTTTCTTGCAGACATTCAAGGAATTTTCCCTTCACAATTCTCTGTTTCTTTGCAGATCCAGTTTCCATTTGATTTTTTTATGGTTAGAATATACCTCATTATCAGTACCTTTCTGTCTCCATCTTGATTGTACTTTCATTATTTGCATTAAAATTTGTTCCTTTATATTTTCATTCTTTTTTTTTTTCCCCAGTGATATTTGGTATGTTATCAGTTTTGAACACCCTTATGTGGTTTTTGAACTGTAGCCGTCATTGGTCACTGGTTCATTCACATTTGCTTATGCAATTATAGCCTTAACTTTAACATTATTTGACAGTCCTGCTCCCACTGCAGTATTTGCTTGTGTTATCCTTTTTCTGGTCTCTCTTTCCCTTTTGATGAATACTCTGCGAATTATGCTTTCCTCTACTCCCTGGCTGCTATACTCCATCTTGATTATGATCCTAATGTATCTTCCTTTTCTCTCTCTTGTTGTCCTATTTCAACATTCCAATAACACTAGGCAAAGCCCTGTACCTCCCCATAAACAAACATTAACTTCCTGACTTTGGAAGTATGACCCTTAAAAGTACCTGATTCACTGGGTAACCATTAAAGGTATCGTATCAACTTGGCACTCTTGGGTGATCTCGGATGATTATCTAGAGGATGCCTGAACATTCTAGTGTGCCAGTAATAGTCACAAGTCTCCTAAGTTGCACCTGCTTCCAGTCTCAGATGTGTTGTACTACACTTTCTGGTTAGCTGAAGCCACTGTTATAAGCCCCTGCTGAAGCCTTTTTGCATGGTATTGCTAGTACTGGATCCCTGAAATGTATTAAAGGTTGTTAGATGCCTTCTGGATATCTTCAGGCAATGTCCTGTTAAAAAGTCCCTGTTAAAGCCTTGTCTGTTATCCCCATCTCTGGCTCCCTGAGTTGTATATAAGCACCAACATTGACTTATGAACTCTTTTAGTGTAGAGTCATCAGTATGGTAGTCTGGCTTGTATTCAGTTGGGTAAGATAGATATCCAGTATAATTCCTTTGTATCAGTGTCCCCTCATGACTACCACTGTGGTGTAACTATTTATGTCTTGCAGGTAAAGTTTTCTCTATTGTTTAGCCGTTGGTCTATTTGTGCCAGTGTTACCATGTTTGCCCGCACTCCCCAGTTGTAGATAGTTACCATTCCTTGTAATCTTAATATTTACGTAATATATTTTCAGCTGTGTTTTCCTATCCCTGTTATCTCCCCATGTATACATTACCTAACCCTCTTCTCATCTTGCCATGTTTTTGAAAATCCCACCAACTGTGCCTTCAGGCATTTTAGGGTCACAGCAAGCCACCCGGTGAACTTCATTTGCATGTCATGCCACATGATTAATATTTGTCTTTGTATCTCCATCGAACAGTTTAATCCATAAATGATGGGAAAGTGATCACATTATAGAATGAAAGAAATACATGCAATTGTAAATTATATGTAAAAAAGTGAGGTGATATAAGTTATATGGCCATTGTATAATTCTGAAGTAAAATTGTAGATACTTAGTGGTGGGGAAATGGAGGATGAGGTTCAATTTATGTATACTGTCCATATTTACCACATACTCTTTTAGTTTATTCCATTCATCCAACTTCCTACTGCAACAAAAGTACTTTTCTACATTCTTTTAATAAAGTTTCTTACATAATTTCCTATTTCCCTTTGGATATCCTATCTACATCTTTCTTTGAACTGTTCACTGAATCATCAGTCTGGTTTAAAAACAAGGTTTTGATCCCTCTTCCATAGTAGGCAAATTTAAGGTGTCTATCCCTTCCTAGTAACTAGATTTCTCTTAATTCTTGTAACATCTTTGATGTCTTCCTCTGGATCTTCTTTTATTTTTTGTGCTTCTTTAGGTGAGTTGGCCATACTTGAGAAGATACTCTAATTTTGTGCCTTATTTGCTAGAGACTTGCTTATCCATAAACTTGAAAGCTGTTTTATTTCTTCTGGTAGACAGTTTGTCTCCTTTACTGTTCTAATGTAAGGCAATGATAACAAGTTAGGGAAGATATCAGCTCCCAAAACCCTCTCACTCAGAATTCTGAAGCTTATTTCCTGATAGATGATAACAACATTAAGGCCTTCTTTTGCTGTCTCATCCTCATTGCTTTACATATGCTCTGGTTGAATTCCATTAGCCATGTATCAGACCAACTTTGGAATTTGTCTAGGTCCCCTTCTCTCATATTTTTTAGTGCTCCTTTAGGCAAGTTGACCATATTTGAGTAGCATACTCTAATTTTGGCCATATTTAGTATAATGTTTGACTAGTTTGCTAGAGATTTGCTTATCTATAAATTTGAAAGCTATTCTATTGCTTCCAGTAGACAGTTCGTCATCTCTACTGTTCTGATAAGTTAGGGAAGGTGCCAGCTCCCAAGACCCTCTCACACTCAGAATCTCGAAGCTTATACCTGGTAGATGATTATAACATTAAGGCTTTCTTTCATTCTCTCCAATCCTCATTACATATACTCTGGTTGAATTTCATTAACGATGTATCAGACCAACTCTCGAATCTTTTGGTCCCCTTGTAAGCTGATACCATTCTGTTTGCTTTCTTTCTCCTTCATAACATTTGCATTAACCACAAACCTATTTAGGTAGGAGTGAATACCTTCTGGCAAGTCATTTCTATAGATCAAGAAGATAAACAAAGTCCCAGAACCTTGCAACACTCCACTAGTGATCACCACCTATTTCAAGAAGGGTTCTCTGATATTTAGCATTTGCTTCCTTCCACTAAGACAATCTTTTATCCGTCAGAGGAGTCGTCTCATCTTCCCTCTTGGTGATGCAGCTTCTTAATCAGCCTCCCATGCAGTCTTGTGTTCCATGCTTTCTGTTAATCCAGATACAATTTAACCTGTTGTCAAAGATGGAGCGTACTCTCTCAAAGAAATCTAAGGGGTCTATTACTCTTGGGCTTTCTCTAAAACCATATTTTCCTCTCAGTTAGGTGATGTTTCCTATCTAGAAACTCATCTTTTTGCTTCCTTATTATCTTTTCCTGTACCTTACAAACCACATTTTTAAGGGAGAGTGGTTTGTGGTTCAGCACCTCCCGGTCTCCTTTCTTGTAGATAGGTTCCAGTTGGGAACAGGTGTCAGAGATATTAGATAGATAAGGTATGGCATTTGTCTTTTTCCACTTCCTTAGCCTTTCTTCACTAATGTCTTGAGCAGTTTTTGAAATGTGTATCTAGTGTATTTGCATGCATCTTCAGTGCATATGATGCAGTGTCATCTGGCCCATGAGCCTTGTGCAAGTCAGGGCCCTTTGTTATTCTTTTAGTATCTTTTCTAGATATATCAGTGTTTTATAAAGCTTCCTCCCCAACTAGTGTTAGGGCTATAATGTCTTTGACAGTGAAAACAATTTTGAACGTGTTATTCACTTCCTTACATCTTTTTATCTATCTATATCTCTGATGTCCATTCCCTACTGGAACTCCCATGAAGGGGTTGCCTCGGCAAAAGTCTCCACTTATTGCTGCCCATACATGCCTCCCCAAAATACACCATTCCATGCATTCTTCCGCCATGTCTCTCCCTCCAGTATTCTTCTACCTAATTTTCCCATGTCACAGGTGGTCTTCCTGTAACACCAACCCCTTTACTTGTAATATCATACGCATTCCTTGTAAACTCCATCTTGGTTTCTTTCGACATGCCCAAACCACCTTAAAGTATTTTGTTTCACCCACTCTATCACTCTGTAATTCATTCCCTTTGCATTCCATGCCTTACCACGTTTCTCATACACCCCTTCATTTCTTTCTTCATTCACTTAGTCACACCACACACACTTGTCAAATAGCTCCCTTTCTTACACATCATCACATAATCTACAATTCTTCCATTTGATTACTTAGCATGATTTAATGTTCTTTGACTGAAAGTTTACTTTGATGAACTTATGGAAACATTTGGGTTTTCAACTGCCATGTGTGAAAAAGATTTCATGCGAAAACATTATCGAATAAAACCCAAGCTCCATTGTGTGTATTTCTACCACCTTGAATCATTTATATACACATATATATATATACATTTCTGTATTTACTGTAAAGCAAGATAAAATTATTTGGTTACTCTGACACAGTATTCCTTTTTTACATAGGATGTGGAACTGGGGAATGGACCTGCTTGGATGGGTCATGTATTCCAGAGGAAGGTCGATGTGATAGAGTGCCACAATGTATTGATCGATCAGATGAAGAGAACTGTCCTGAAGGTTAGTGGCTCAATTTACTGCATGGAGGAAATGATATTAAGAAGTCTTTATTGAAGTATATTTTGCATTAACGTGATTTCCTAAATAAGATAAAGAAAATAGTTTGGAATGTGTAACTTGCCATTAGACAGGAAAGTCTGTAGAAGCCCTTGGAAATACTGCACTAGATTTGCCCTTTACCAGTGGCATGTTAAGGGCGAGGCATTAATGGCTAAGAAGTGACACTGGAATTCACCTGTTATGGAGACTCTTTTGCTGTGGCTACCCCCATGAGGGGGTTCTCAGAGGAAATGGGCATCAGGGATATAGATAGACAGTGGACCTAGGTAGTGTTTTTGTAACTAATTAAGGCCTCCTAGTGACCAGTGATGATATTAGTCATTCAGTCTTAATGATGTCTGAAGTGTCCTAAGGAACTGAAGTATGTATAGATGTGGAAATCATTCTTTTGTATAACTTTAAGCTTGGTGATTTTGCAGATTTGACTGCCCACATTATACTGATGAGACAGGATATCCATTAATAAGGAGTTCTTGTTTACTAAACAATTTTGCTTGGAGACTTTCTTTTTTCAATTGTTTCTTTCTTTCATTCTTGTTCATGTTCCCACATTAGCAAGGTAACTCCAGGAACAGACTGAGAAGCAGCTGCATTTGCCTATATCCATTCGTTAACTGTTATGTGCAGTTCACTGAAATCACAACTCTTTTTCCACAACCAGGCTCCACAATCCTTTCCATGGTTTCCCCAGTCTACTTCATTCCCCCAGTTGAGTCTGATAACAGCACATTACTCCCTATTTATCACATCGTACCATCCAACTCATTCTATCTCACATGTGCCTTTCACCCTCATACATGTCTAGTCCCTGACCACTTGAAATGTTTTGCGCTCCTTCCTTCCATCTCTAGATCAGTCTCCCCCCTTCTCCTTTTCCCCTTCACTTTGACAAATGCAGTGCCTGCCAGTGAAGTAGGTTTGAGGGGGCTGTGGCGCAATCACCAAGGATGAAATTGAAATAAAACCATGAAACTTGTTTTCACCACCAATTAGTACTTTATTGGATTTCCTTTCCTCTTTATACACTCCTTGATATGACCAGGAACTGAATCAGCAAGGTTCTGAAGCTTTTAGGATCAATTTTTGTCCAAATTTCAAAAATGGCTGCCTCCAGCTTAGGTAGCAACAAATTATCCCCATTATGTAATTTCATTTTTTTTAAATGCCCGCAATCTTGCTATTGGATTCCAATCAGTTAATTCCCGGGCCATTGCTGAACTCCACCGCACAATCCTTGAGCCAGTCAGTGATTAACTTGGCAATGTGACAGGAACCCCATCTTGCATGATTACCTTGGCTTTGCACTTTCTGAACAAATATGGAAGATGTTCACACCGAAGCTCAAAGTAACTATGCCTGTTCATAGTTTCATTCTTTGGTAACATGACAAGGCACTCATCATCGTAATAATTGAAACAGTTATGCACCATAAGTGAAGTAGGGAACTTCACAGTGCTGGCAATGTACTTGTGGTCAGATGGATCCATGCCATTCTTCCCTCTCCAATTTGGTCTCCTCGTTCTCCTTGTTCCCTCCATTTCTGACACGTATATCCTTTTTGTTAATCTTTCCTCACTCATTCTCTCCATATGTCCAAGCAATTTCAGCACAACCACTTCAGTTCTCTCAACCACACTTTTTTTTTATTGCCACACTTCTCTCTTACCCCTCAATTATATACTTGATCGAACCACCTCACACCACTTACAGTCCTCAGATATTTTATGTCAACACATCCATCCTCCTCAGTGATATTGTTGGGACTACTGTACCTTTAAACATAGCCATTTTTGTCCTCCAGGATAATGTACTCTCTTTTCACACATTCCTCAGCACTCCCAGAACCTTCACCCCTCTCGCCCATCCTATGACTTTCTCCAGCTTACATGGTTCCATTCGATGCCTTGTGTAATCCCACTTCCACCAAGTTTACTCCATTCAAACTTGCACCCCAAGTAACCTTTCCACCAACTCTGCAAAACCTAATAACCATGCTTTTATTTACATATACTTTCAACTTCCTGGAGTGGGGACAGGTTGACAAAGAGGGTCTGTGTATTGGGAATGCAGGGGGACAAGTAGAGAGGGGAAACCAAATTGGAGATGGAAGGATGGAATGAAAGAAGTTTTGAGTACTTGGAGCCTGAGCATGCAGGAGGGTGCAAGGTGTGCATGGAATTAGAGTGTTGTGGTATGCAGGGCACAGTTGGCTGTCACTGGAATGAACAAGGGCATATGAAGAGGCTAGGGGAAACTGTCTTTGGAGGCTGTGGATTTGGTGCATTAGACAATGGCTACAGAATGGATGTGAGTGAGAGAGACCTCTTCTTTCTCAGTTTCTAGCATTACTGTGCTAGCCCAGGAAATGGCAAACAAATATGAAAAGAAAATATTTTTTTCCGATTCATTACCCTTTTTCAGAGGTCCACATCCTACCTCATGCATACCAAACATATCACCCACAAAAGTAAGAACTGCTTTTTTAAGTACCTTCCACTCCTCCCATACTCCCCTTTTTTCCTTTATTCTTGTTTATGCTAGTCTTCACTCAATTGTAATTATCTTTACATGCAGTCGATCTTTATTATCTTAATACACACTCAGTCTTTATCATCTTAGCACACATGCTCACTTGCTTTTGCCACCACCTCTCTACCTTTGTCATATTCTCCTTTCCTACATCCATTACAATTGGTCACATTCACCTTCATTATGAAATTATCAGACAACCTTCTTACTGCCCCTCTTAGCAAATTCGCATCCAACAAATTTTGGTGTACATATCTGTCAGTATGAACTCAGTCCACGAATGGCTTTTGAGTGCTGCAACCCCACTTACCATATTTGCTTAAGGATACCCCTTTTTTCAAACCTTATTACTAATTATGAGTCCTTTTTCCATACACAACTCCACAAGCTGTTCCCAATTTTCACTCAACCCACCCACACTCTATATATTTACTGTGAAGGCTGGTATAATATGATTTGTTTATACCATGATTTTTCTTACTTGTATAGGATGTGGAACTGGGGAATGGACTTGTTTCGATGGGTCTTGTGTGCCAAGGGGAGCACGATGTGATGGTGTGCCACAGTGTATTGATCGATCAGATGAAGAGAACTGTCCTGAAGGTTAGTAACTAAATTTTTTGTGTTGAGCGAATGTTGTTAAAAAGCTTTTATTGAAGTAGGTTTTGTGTTAATATTTATTTATCTATTTATTTTACGTCTCCCACGTTAGCGAGGTAGCACAAGGAAACAAACAAAAGAATGGCCCAACCCACCCACATACACATGTATATACATACACATCCACACACGCAAATATACATACCTATATATCTCAACGTATACATATATATACACACACAGACATATACATATATACACATGTACATAATTCATACTGTCTACCTTTATTCCTTCCCATCGCCACCCCGCCATACATGAAATAACTACCCCCTCCTCCCGCATGTGCACGAGGCAGTGCTAGGAAAAGACAACAAAGGCCACATACGTTCACACTCAGTCTCTAGCTGTCGTATATAATGCACCGAAACCACAGCTCCCTTTCCACATCCAGGCCCCACAGAACTTTCCATGGTTTACCCCAGATGCTTCACATGCCCTGGTTCAATCCATTGACAGCACATCGACCCTGGTGTGCCACATCATTCCAATTCGCTCTATTCCATGCACGCCTTTCACCCTCCTGCATGCTCAGGCCCCGATCTCTCAAAATCTCTTTCACTCCATCTTTCCACCTCCAATTTGGCCTCCCACTTCTCGTTCCCTCCATCTCTGACACATATATCCTCTTTGTCAATCTCTCCTCACTCGTTCTCTGCATGTGACCAAACCATTTCAAAACACCCTCTTCTGCTCTCTCAACCACACTCCTTAAATTACCACACATCTCTCTTACATCTTATTACTTACTTGATCTAACCACCTCACACCACATATTATCCTCAAACATCTCATTTCTAGCACATCCACCCTCCTCCACACAACTCTATCTATAGCCCACACCTCGCAACCATACAACATTGTTGGAACCACTATTCCTTCAGGCATACCCATTTTTGCTTTCCGAGATAATGTTCTCAACTTCCACACATTTTTCAACGCTCGCAGAACTTTCGCCCCCTCCCCCACCCTTTGATTCACTCCCACTTCCATGGTTTCATCGACTGCCAAATCCACGCCCAGATATCTAAAATGCTTCACTTCCTCAGTTTTTCTCCATTCAAACTTACCTCCCAGTTGACCGGTCCCTCAACCCTACTGTACCTAATAACCTTGCTCTTATTCACATTTACTCTCAGCTTTCTTCTTTCACACGCTTTACCAAACTCAGTCACCAGCTTCTGCAGTTTCTCACCCGAATCAGCCACCAGTGCTGTATCATCAGCGAACAACAACTGACTCACTTCCCAAGCTCTCTCATCCACAACAGACTGCATACTTGCCCCCTCTTTCCAAAACTCTTGCATTCGCCTCCCTAACAACCCCATCCATAAACAAATTGAACAACCATGGAGACATCACACACCCCTGCCGCAAACCAACTTTCACTGAGAACCAATCACTTTCCTCTCTTCCGACACATACACATGCCTTACCTCCTCGATAAAAACTTTTCACTGCTTCTAACTTGCCTCCCACACCATATATTCTTAATACCTTCCACAGAGCATCTCTATCAACTCTTATCATATGCCTTCTCTAGATCCATAAATGCTGCATACAAATCCATTTGTTTTTCTAAGTATTTCTCATACATTTTCAAAGCAAACACCTGATCCACACATCCTCTGCCACTTCTGAAACCACACTGCTCTTCCCCAATCTGATGCTCTGTACATGCCTTCACCCTCTCAATCAATACCCTCCCATATAATTTCCTAGGAATACTCAACAAACTTATACCTCTGTAACTTGAGCACTCGCTTTTATCCCCTTCGCCTTTGTACAATGGCACTATGCATGCATTCCGCCAATCCTCAGGCACCTCACCATGAGTCATACATACATTAAATAACCTTACTAACCAGTCAACAATACAGTCAACCCCATTTTTTAATAAATTCCACTGCAATACCATCCAAACCTGCTGCCTTGCCGGCTTTCATCTTCCGCAAAGCTTTTACTACCTCTTCTCTGTTTACCAAATCATTCTCCCTAACCCTCTCACTTTGCACACCATCTCAACCAAAACACCCTATATCTACCACTCTATCATCAAACACATTCAACAAACCTTCAAAATACTCACTCCATCTCCTCACATCACCACTACTTGTTATCACCTCCCCATTAGCCCCCTTCACTGAAGTTCCCATTTGTTCCCTTGTCTTACGCACTTTATTTACCTCCTTCCAAAACATCTTTTTATTTTCCCTAAAATTTGATGATACTCTCTCAACCCAACTCTCATTTGCCCTCTTTTTCACCTCTTGTACCTTTCTCTTGACCTCCTGCCTCTTTCTTTTATACATCTCCCACTCATTTGCATTATTTCTGTGCAAAAATTGTCCAAATGCCTCTCTCTTCACTTTCACTAATAATCTTATTTCTTCATCCCACCACTCACTACCCTTTCTAATCTGCCCACCTCCCATGCTTTTCATGCCACAACCATCTTTTGTGCAAGACATCTCTGCTTCCCTAAATACATCCCATTCCTCTCCCACTCCCCTTACATCCTTTGTTCTCACGTTTTTCCATTCTGTATTCATTCTCTCCTGGTATTTCCTCACACAAGTCTCCTTCCCATGCTCACTTACTCTCACCACTCTCTTCACCCCAACATTCTTCTTTTCTGAAAACCTCCACAAATCTTCACCTTCACCTCCACAAGATAATGATAAGACATCCCTCCAGTTGCACCTCTTAGCACATTAACATCCAAAAGTCTCTCTTTCGCAAGTCTGTCAATTAACACGTAATCCAATACCGCTCTCTGGCCATCATTCCTACTTACATACGTACATCCAACAATCTTTGGTGTACACATCTGTCAGTATGAACTCAGTCTAGGAATGGCTTTTAAATGCTGCAACCCCACTTAGCATATTTGCTTAAGCATACCCCTTTTTTCAAGCTTTATTACTAATTATGAGTCCTTTTTCCATACATAACTCCACAAGCTGTTCCCAATTTTCACTCAACCCACCCACACTATATATTTACTGTGAAGGCTGGTATAATAGGATTTGTTTATACCATGATTTTTCTTACTTGTGTAGGATGTGGAACTGGGGAATGGACTTGTTTGGATGGGTCTTGTGTGCCAAGGGATGCACGATGTGATGGTGTGCCACAGTGTATTGATCGATCAGATGAAGAGAACTGTCCTGAAGGTTGGTAACTAAATTTTTTGTGTTGAGCAAATGTTGTTAAAAGCTTTTATTGAAGTAGGTTTTGTGTTAATATTGTTATTTATTCAGGGAAAGAACTTGAAAGAAGGTTATATGCATGACTTTGCCGTTATAGCATGTGGACCTGAAGAGTGGACTTGTGGAGATGGGTCTTGCATCCCTCAAGGAAGACGTTGTGATGAACGTTATGACTGTCCTGACTATAGTGATGAAGACGGATGTATACCAGGTTTGTTGTACTAATTTTGTTTTCATAAAATGAAAACTGTTGAGCTTTTTTTTATTTCAAATTAAGAAAGTATCTCTCCTGGTTTAGCATGGTAAGACAGAGAACTCTACCTTTGAATGTGGATATATATTGTGTATTGCAGAATGTTTAAGTGAACGTCAAACAAGGTCACACACACACACACATGCTAGCCTCAACCAGTTCCCCATTTTATCAACCAACCCCTAGGGGTGAATGAACAGCTAGGTTGGTTGTGGATGGACTGCCACTATCAGGATTTGAACCTACGCTCTTGACCCTGGATGGCACATGAATACATTATGATAATGAACGCCAACTGCTACTCCACAGCTTTCAAAATATTTCCTTAACCATATAAATTACGACTGTTCCAGTATTTGCCAGCAGACACACTCTCCGTAGCTGTTCTAATGACTGATTAGGGATGATGACTCTCAAGTCATACTTGCATGTAATCATGAAGTTCGTTTTCTACATGTTGATGATCATATTGAAGTTGTTTTTCACTTTGTCCCAACCTCTTTACTTTACATTTGCTGTGGCTGAATTTCATCAACCATGTATCACACCAACTTTGGCATCTGTTGATGCAGTCCTCTTTATGTAGCACTGCCATCATAACCCTTTCATCATATTCAGGTAGAAAAACATACCCAAAGGCAAGTCATTTGAATAGCTCAAGAAGAGTAATGGTCCCAGAACAGAACTATTGGAAGTTGTATGTAGTGTAAGCGTATATAGTCCAGTGTGTAGTATCTGTTCCGTAGTGATGACAAAATTACATAGGTGAATGAAGGGATTCTAGTGTTTCATGAAAATAAGAACTAAGAATCTTGATACTTATGAGTGCAATGATAATTGACTCCAGGTATGGTCTTGGCTTGTTCTGGTCATCCTTGCAGTACAAATCACTTATATCTGTGACATTGTAAATCAAAAATTTTTATCATGAATTATATAACACTTTGTGAGGTTAATCATTAATTTTTCTTTTTGATAAGTGAACACATTATTAAAAAAGGGCATCTTTATCAACCCTATCACATGCTTTCTCCAGGTCCATAAAAGCCCCATACAGATTCTTGTCTTAAATATTTTTCACACATTCCTTGCAGCATACTCATAATCCACAGATCCTGTACCACTCTTGAAAGCATATTGTTAATTTCTAATCTTTTGCTCTGCACATGCCATCCCCCTCTTAGTTACCAATCTCCCTTACAATTTACCAGTTGCGCTGAACAAACTTACACCTCTGTATTTTGAACACTCACCTTTGTCCCTCATGCCTTTCTGTGGCATCTCATCGTGATCCATACATACATTGAAAATCCTAAAATCTAATCAAGAAAACAGTAATTCCCTTTCTAAGGAAATTCATCTACATTACTGTCAACTCTAGCCACCTTGCCACGTTTCATATGATGCAAGGCTTTCACCACCTCTTCACTCTTCTTCAAACCACTTTCCATGACCCAAGGCATAAGTTTCCATAGGACATAGAGGGTAAAGTGAATTAAAACAAACTGCTTATTTGTATATTACCATAATTCCAACAGTTTAGTGAATCATGTAATAAGAAAATTTTTGTAATGCATTTATTTGAGAAAAATGGGTTGGGAAAGATTGCAGAACTATCCTAGAGATGTTAGAGGCCACTCTTAGTAAGCTGTACCTGTAATTGTGCATTTTATTTCCTGTGTAGTGGGGTGGTGACGGGAATGGATGAAGGCAGCAAGTATGAATATGTACATGTGTATATCTGTATATGTCTGTATGTATATGTATGTATATGTTGAAGTGTATATGTATGTATTTGTCCATGTATGGGCGTTTATGTATATATATGTTTTATGAGTGGTTGGGCCATTCTTCATCTGTTTCTTTATGTTACTTTGCCGATGCTGAAAACTTACTAAGCATGATATAAATATATGTATCTCTTTTTAAACCAGGTATTTCCAATCACCAGTCTTTTTTCAGCACAAATCCACAAGCTCTTCACCATTTCCATTTACAACACTGAACTCGCCATATACACCAATTATACCATCAACTGCCACATTACTCACCTTCACATTTAAATCACCCATCACTATGACCCAGTCTCATGCATCAAAGCTGCTAATACACTCACTCAACTGCTCCCAAAACATTTGCTTCTCAAGATCTTTCTTCTCATGACCAGGTGCATAGGCACCAGTAATCACCAATCTCGCTCCATCCACTTTCAGTTTTATTCTCATCAATTTACTTTCTTACATACTCCCACAACTCCTGCTTCAGGAGTATTGCTACTCCTTCCTTTGCCCTTGTCATCTCACCAACCCCTGACTTTACTCCCAAGACTTTCCCAAACCACTCTTCTCCTTTACCTTTGAGCTTTATTTCACTGAGAGCCAGAACATCCAGGTTTCTTTTCTCCTACTACTGTTACCTCTCTCTCCTTTCTTCTCATATTGGTTACATTCACACACATTCAGTCACCCCAATATGAGCCTTTGAGGAGGATGAGCACTCCTCGCTTGACTCCTTCTGTTTCCCTTTTTAGAAATTTGAATACTAGGAGGGGTGTTTCCAGCCCCCTGCTCCCACCTCCTTAGTCACCTTCTACAACTCATGGGGAACATGTGGGAAGTATATTTATTTATATTTATTCATATTTATTCATTTTCATATCGATGGACAGACAAATGTATATATACCATGGGTCGGGATTGAACCCTGGGTATGGCACCTGGCTTGCCTCAGCCAAGTGGGGGTTAAAAGACACACACACTAGATCTTTAGTGTTTTAATGTTCACCCTAACCTCATCTCAGTGGGGGTAGCATGAACTTTAATCTACCACAGCTCTGAAATGGATTGAGACACATGTAAAAGCACTTGAGGTCAGTGTGTCTTTCCATTGACATATTTGTCACAACATCGGATCAGCAGTAGATTAAAGTTCATGCTACCCCCAACGTGTTCCGTGTTAGTGAGGTAGCGTTAAGAACAGAGGACTGAGCCAGAGAGGGAAAATTCTCACTTGGCCCCCCCTTCTCTGTTCCTTCTTTTGGAAAAGTAAAAAAAAAACTGGGGGGGGGAGGATTTCCAGCCCCATATATATAAATGGGGATAGGGGAGAAAGAATATTTCCCACGTATTCCCTGCGTGTCTTAGAAGGGGACTAAAAGGGAAGGGAGCGGGGGCTAGAAATCCTCCCCTCTCATGTTTCATTTTCCAAAAGAAGGAACAGAGAAGGGGGCCAAGTGAGGATGTCCTCTCAAAGGCTCAGTCCTCTGTTCTTAATGCTACCTCACTAATGCGGGAAATAGCAAGTAGTATGAAAAAAAAATCTTTTTTGCTGTTATATATACCAAAATAATAGACTCGCTAAAGAAATGACATGAGATTATTTCCATTTCCTAAACTCCCTTCCACATGATAAAAATTAATTGGTATTCTCACATCCTCTAGCAGGTCAGTAGATTATATGTTAGGTGTTTCCTCTTCATGCTGCACATTCAGTCACCAGTTTACTCTTGAGGATATTTATATACCCTTATCATCATTCTTCTTACAATATATTTCTCATTTCCTCTGCCTGGAACTTCCTAGCTACACTCTAATTCATTTTAACATACAGCACTGTAAGCATGGTACATTTATACTTAGGTTGTCTTGATTCTCATACTGTGGGCTGTTGGTTTGTATGGCATCACTATTCTGATTCTCAGTTTATGTCTTAGATAAGTTAGAATGGTTTTGCATGTTCAGTGATGTTTTATTTTTCACTAACCAAGAATTTTATATCTTTTTCCTTCACTAGTCTGTGGTTCTGGTGAGTGGACTTGCAGAGATGGCACTTGTATAGCAGAACAATATCGTTGCGATGGCTTAGTTCAATGCCCCTATGCTTCTGATGAGGAAGGATGTCCAGAAAGTAAGTCTGTGATAATAGTATTTATATGCATATTGATTTTTTATTATTTCTTATTCCTCTTTACTGTGTTCTCTCTTAGTGAAGTAGCATCAGGAACAGACAACTGAACCCTTGAGTAGAACTAATTGATAATCTCTGGACACTTAATTTTTTCCAGATGTTTGATGAGAAGACTTTCCTTTTCCAGATGTTTGTGAAAGTTAATGATTTGATTAATATAAAGGTAGTTAGAATTGGAGTCAGTGTTAAATGAAATAAATGTGATTCATTTAGGATGTGGATTTGGTGAGTGGACTTGTTCAGATGGATCATGTATCCCAGAAGAAGCTCGTTGTGATGGAGTGCCTCATTGTCTTGATCGTACTGATGAAGAGAATTGCTTTAAAGGTTAGTGACTATATTCTGTGCTCACTAAATGATATTTTCTTTTTAACTGGTTGTAAAATTTTCATCATAACTGCATAGTAACCATGTTGAATGTAGATTTGATTATAACAGCACTAGCACTATATTTTTTATCACAGTCATAAAAGTATTAATGATATGCCTTACATTACTGTTGCAGGATGCAGTTCTGAGGAATGGACATGTGGAGATGGGTTTTGCATTCCACAGCAAAGACGATGCGATGGACGCTATGACTGTCCAGACTACACTGATGAGGATCAGTGTACTGAAGGTATGTTAAAGTCACTTTCTTAACTATAAGTCTGAAAACTTCTTTGCTTTTGATTATTAGTTTTTTAATTACATTAAGACTTTAAAGAGACTTTAGAGTTGTCTGCATACATATGAACTGAATGTTATTATACCATATTTTGTGAAATTTTCCAAATTAGAGACAAAGCTAGAAAATTGTTGTTTAGCTTTGTGGTAGGTGTTTTATTAGCAGTCTGAAGCATTGCATGACTTGTGAAGTTTACAATTTATGTAAATTGTCCAAGCATATCATACACAGCATCTGTCATGATGCTTTGCAGAATAAGGACTGGGAAATTGTGTGAATTTTAGTTCAGTGGTTTTCATTGTAAATACAGGGTTAGAGACATAAAGTCCCTAATGATGTACCAGATGTTGCTGATAAAGATTCCTTAGCCACTGGAAAAAGGTCAGAAATCTTAAACTTATATAGAGCATGTACATTCAGTCAAGAAAGACCATAGATTGTTTGCAAATTAAAAAAGATGATTATGAAAAACGTGTTATAGTTGGAAGTGTCATGTCTCACACATACCCTTGCAGTTAATATTGGCTCAAAACGTTCAGCTCGTAAATGATGAATGATACATTAAATTGCATTTGTCATATATTTATTCCACACAGTTTTCTTCTGTAGATTCTTATTTAAGGTGCAAATTGATGTTTATCTGCATATTAAGAAAATTATAGGGAGGAAATAGGTGGAATTCTTGCTGCCTCCCATCCATTATGTATCATCTTCATTTCAAAACACTTAACTCGTAAGTGATGAAATGGTTCAATAGAATGTATTTTTCATGTATGTTTTTTTACACAGTTCTTTTCAGAACATTCTTCCTTTATGGATGAATTGATAGTCATTAACATATTTAGAAAAAATATGACATGATAATTGAAAGAAATGGAATTTTCACGTAGCTCCTCTCCACCTTCATCTGGAAACATTCAACATGTTAAGCAATCTAATGATGCAGTAGACTCTATTTTTGGTGAATTTTTCTGCACAGTAATCTTCAGAATGTTCTTACCTATTGTATGAACAATTTCAATAAATACAAGAGAAAATAGCTGAAGGAGATGGGATATGGCAAAACCTGGACATGTCGAAAAGTACAAGAAAAGCACATTGCATGCCACATGTAAGTTGTGTTTGAATTAGCTGGTAGTACAATGCTTGATATAGAACTGGAAAAGATATATGATCAGTTCAAAAAAAGACAATTATTTCACCTTCGTGCTCTTACCAAATTGGTCACCCAAACACCAGATTACACCCTGAATATTGAAATAGTAAAGCAAAAAACTATTTCTGATGAAATATCCTCATATAACAAAGATTGAGCAACCTAGAAACAAATGAAGTAGTTCTCAATTGGTCCATGTTTTGTGCTATGGAGCAACCTTGCTGTATTCTTATAATCCAAAATATACATATTAACATGTTGATTTAATTCTGTTGTGCCACGATAAGCAAGTTTCAGTGATTGCCATTTGTTCAGTTATGCTGATGAAAATAAGTGTAATAAGTAGGTGATTTATGGCATTGGAAAGTTTTATCTTAATTTCATTCCTCAAATGCATATTTTATGAAAGAACAACTAGTATTTGTAAAGAGCACAATAGTTGGCTGACGAATGAAATCTTCAGTAAAGACAAATATTTTTGTGTATATAGTTTGATAGATTTAATGTAGCACACCTTAAGAAATATGCTTTGATAGCTGGAGCAACTATTGAATGAAAAATAATGTGTATTAGTCATTTGTTGGGAAAGCATTTAAGAGTAAGATAATCAGGCTAGTTTGTTCTTTTAATGTCAGACTAGATTGATTATTGAATATTGAATTTGTTTCAGTAGATAGTTAAAGAGATAGATAAACACAGTCAATGAATTGTTCAGGACTTGTGGTATTAGGATATTAGAGGAATGATTCTGATCATGAAGTTAGAGGTGTAAATGGAGGCATTGAAATACCATATTATTGTTCACCTTAGTGTATCTAGTGAAAAAGAATTAACAGTCATGTTTATTAGTGTTGAAGCCTTTGCTCAACCCTTAAACAGAGATATTCATACCCTTGTTCATCCTTATGAGCTTAACCCTTAAACAGCAGCATGTCTGAAATGACACTCACCCAATGTGAATATAAATGTCCTTTACAGATTACCTACAGCATTTGTTATTTAAGAAAATACCCATAAAGTAATGTATTTATTTTATTCATTATACTTGGTCACTGTCTCCCGCATTAGCAAAGTAGTGCAAGGAAACAGACGAAAGAATGTAGTATATATTCCCCCATTTTAGTGTAGGAGGGTAATAAGTTGACAGGGTAGTGCCCTGGCTGGCAGCATGGATGCTTTTTATTTTTGTAAGTTTATGATGATTATGGGTACTGTCGTGGTTTCTTTCTACATACTTATACACAAATTTCACACTTTATTGTTTTATTTCCATCCATGATTTAATACATCCCATACCTTTTTTTCTCTATACTTGTTTACCATTTTCCATGCTAGGGAGGTAATACCAGGAACAGATTGAGAAAGGCCACATTCACTCACATCCATTCTCTAATTGTCATGTGTAATGCACCAAAACCACAACCCCCTATCCACAGTCAGGTCCCATAGACCTTTCCATGTTTCCTCAGCTGCTTCATAAGCCATGGTTCAGTCCAGTGACATCATGTCACCCCCTGTATACATCACTCTAGTTCACTCAGTCCCATGCACGCCTTTCACCCTCCTGCATATTTAGGCCAAACACAAAATCTTTTACATCCTTCCATCTCCAATTTGGTCTCCCCTTCACCATGTCTCCTCCACCTTTGATATATATGTATATCCTCATTACCAACTGCTCTGCACTCATTCTTTCCATGTGTCCAAACCATTTCAGCACACCCTTGAAGAATATCTGGAAAGAAGGATCACCATCTGGGGTAGGGCAAAGATGGGCGTTTTGGAAAATAAAGAAGCCATGATAGTGTTGTATTGAAATGAAATATGGGCTATAAATGAGAATGTACAGAAGAGGGTTAATGTATTGGAAATGATTGAGGACAGTAAGTGATGTGAGGAGAGTTGATTGACTGACAAATAATGGGCAAATGAGAGGTGTAACAATAAGGAAAATGATAAGTGCTAAATTGGATGTTCTGAAATGGTTTGAACATATGGGGAAAATGAGTGAGGCAAGGTTGACTGTGAGATTTATGTAAGAGAAGTGGAGTTGACAGGGTGAAAGGCATTGGCAATGGAAAGATGGAATGAAAACAGATTTTTTTGTGCATGGTCCTGAAAATGCAGGAGGGTGTAAAGTGTGTATTGGATAGAGGGAATTGGAGCAATGTGGTATACAAGGGTAACATGCTGTCAGTGAGCTGAACCAGGGCAAGTGAAGCAGCTGGGGAAACCATGGAAAGATGAGCAGGCTTGATGTGGATAAGAGCTGTGGTAAACTTGACAGTTTCAGAATGCATTTGTACAAATGAGGCCATTTCTTTGTTTCTGATGTTACTCTGTAAATGTGGAAGACAGTGAGCAAGATTGCCAAAAAAAGATTGATATTGATACTTATATTTTTGCAGATCATTCATAGACAGAACATTATATACTCAAATAGATAGAATAATAACCTTAATTTCATCAGAATATAGGAACTAATACAACAGAAAATATTTAAGTCTGGCTCCTCACCCTGGTGATGCTATTACACTCTTTTTGATGATTTATGGGTAACTCTAATGAGCCATGTTTTCTCCAGCTGTGTTGCTAAGTTGCTAATGACTGATATGGATAAGATTCCTGATGGATGAGAGAGGGAATTGTGCATCGGCTGGAAATTTAAAACATTGCCATAAAAATCTTTGGTAGTGTAGTGGCACTTTGCAGGCTGTGCAGCAGACTAGCCAGCCAAGATAGAAAAATAAAATTAAAAAAAAAAAATTCCATTGTAATATGATAGATTACCATTCAAAAGTAATCAAAATTTTTCAGAAATTATATTGCTTTTATTTTGATCTGATCCACTGCTGAGTTAGGAGTGGTTAGGGGTGTGGATGACACACCTGACTGTAAGATAGAATGATGTGAAGATGATGGTTATTTCATACCATTGAACTATTTCTTGATGCTGTATTCTCTCTACATACTCAGATACAGTATTAATGATAAATAACACAAATACTAGTACACAGTTTCCCATGAAGTAGGTTAGTGCCATGAATAGATGAAGAATATCCTTATATGGTAACAGCCTCAGCCCTTGAAAAGGATTTGCATTCCTCAGTGGCTCCTTTCTTTGTTCCCTCCTTTCAAATAGAAATACGAGGAGGATAGGGGTTTAGGCTCCCTGCTGCTACCCTTAAAGTTACCTTCTATGTCATACAGAGAATATGAGGTTAGTGTTCTTTCCCCCCAATATCCATGGATAAACTTGAATTTATTGAGAAATATTATGCCTTTCACACTAGAAATCAAAGTAGAGAGGAAGATTTGCTTTCAAGCATGGGATGATATTGAAGGTTTGTTTGTTTCTTTTGATTTCATGCTTTTTTTCATTTCATACACAAGCATAGCATTGACAATGAATAACATGAACATATCTAGAAATATTTCGCCATTTACACAAAGGATAAGTGTAAGGATGATGAGTGGTTTGCACGTATTGGAAAGATTTTGATATTTTTTTCTTTGGGAATATTCCTGCTCTTTAGCAGTTATCTGTTACCAAAGTCCTCCATAACCCTAGGATGAAATAAAGAGAAAATTAGGTGCATTTGTTTCATAATTTCCTTCATGTGAGTAGAAGCCATGCCTGAAGGTTGGGGTTGCACCATCTCCTCATGTAAACCAGCTAAAATCACTGATTGTTGAACACACACACCTCATTTCATATCTTACTCTTCTTCACTCTCTCCTTCAACTGAAACACATCATTTCTTTGGAGGTCTCCTTGTATGCCTGACATTCAGTCAATGCCCTTGCATCCGTATTGGTGGTTGTACAGGTACTAAAGAGAGCCATCTGTTTTCCAGTGCTTTCATGGTAATAGAAGATACCATTATAAGCTACTAATGGTGTGATGATTCAGCTGAATATCTAAGTCAAGTTAGAAAAAGTTAGTTTGTCAGGTGCCAGTAGGAAACCACCTCTGCAGGATCATCATATGACATTGGAAGCAGTTTAAGGGTTCAGCACAGTGGATATAAGTTAAGAATATAGGTGAATTAAGTGAAAGGATATTTACATTTAATCAACCTCATGTAAATTGAAGTGAAGTTAAAGGTAATATCCCTTATCTGTTTTTGGTAAAAGTTGGATGTTTCCTTATCAGCAACCTATTCTTGTCACAATTATAGGCTGATAGACTATGAGGTACCACTTCTCTTTTCTCTTAAGATCATTACTATGAATTGCACAACAAAAATAGGTGGAAACTTTCCAAGTTTGTAGCATATTTAAAGATAACAATGGAATTCATTTCAATGAGTTTAATGTTCTTTGCCCCAGTTTCCCTAAAACCTTCTTTTCATGCTTAGACTAATACACTAACAGTAATCTGTGAAAGGCTGTACATGATGAAATCTTTGATACTAACTTCATGCACTTACGGATGCTTCTATGTAGCTTGTGGTTCTGGGCAATGGTCTTGTAGAGATGGATCATGTGTGCCACAGTATGTTGTGTGTGATGGCCGCTATGATTGCCCCGACTATTCAGATGAAGAAATCTGTCGACCAGGTAAGTTTTCTTAAGTTTGCAACATATTTTTGTACTTGCACAAAACATCCTTGAAAGTTTCCATTACTATAGGTTGTGTGAAATATGAGCTATTGTAGACAGCTGTTGGAGGGTGGTGTGCTCATTTTAAGTAACATTTAAAGTACTAACTAATATTACTTGTGCTCATTAGTATAATGATTAACCATGGCATGATGTCTTTAGATTATATTGTTATATAGCTTGTGGGCCTGACGAGTGGACTTGTTTAGATGGGACATGTCTCCCATTAGAAGCTCGATGTGATGGATATCCTCAGTGCTTTGATCGCTCTGATGAGGAGAACTGCCCACCATGTAAGTTTTAGATGCTTTTAACCCCATAGTATTGTTTATTTGAAGAATGGATTTCTGTGTGTTAGATTGCTTTTACTTATCTGTTGTTTGGTTTTGGAAATTTCAGTGTAAAAACTGTCTTTTAGGGAGAGCTAACACACTCTTAGGTTCATGATATTTTCTGGCTTTCTGTAAGTATACTAACCCCATTTATTATACATTATCTGTCTGACATGGCACTAAACAACAAAGTATATACAGGTATGGGTTGATGATATGGAATATTAATGACAATAGGACATTGTATGAGATAATCTTCATACAAGATTGTTTTAGCTCTGAGTGAAATGGCTTAATGGTAAGGGAGAAAATGGTTTGGGGATGTTGATAAAAATCAGAGTTTGCTATGAGAGTAAGAGCTCAGGAGGGGCTATAACACTAATAGTTGTGGGAATTTGTGAAGGAGTGTAAGGAAGTAAGCCCCAGATTAATGTGGGCTAAAATAAAATTGGAATATGAGAGGTGGGTGATTATTAGTGCTAATGAGAGGACTGAGGACAAGAAGCAATTGATTTAGGTGGAGCTGTGTTAGTGTGTCAACATTTTTTATGCAAGATGTCGCATATTTGTGACATGATTTGGATGTGAAAGTGGGTTATGTAGCAGTTGAAAACAGAACAGGAGGGGGGGGGGGGGGGTAAACAGTGATGTGAATGGATAAGATCAACAGCTTGTAGGGTTGTTTGCTAAAAGGAATTATGGCTGGGAATACCCGATTAAGAAAGAGGGACATACATAAGTATACATAGATGAGTTGGAAAGATGGAAAGGGGTCATTTTTGGATTATGTGCTTATTGATAGTCATGCAAATGAGATACTCTTGAATGTGAATATGTTGAAAAGGGCAGGTAAAGGGATGTCTGATCGAAAAGGGCAGGTGAAGGGATGTCTGATCATTACCTGAAGTAGGTAGGGGTGAGGTTGTATTAGGATCTGTGTTAAAAAGAGCAAAGGAGACAAGTCAGAAGAGGGTGGTGAAAGTGAGCAAAATTGGAAAAGAGGCTTGAGTGAAGATACACTAGGACAGGCTTAGTGTAGAGCAACAAAAGTTGAGAGGAAATGTAACTAAGGAGTGGGAGAGGAACGAGAGGTATTTAGGGAATCAGTGCTGATGTGCAAGAGAAGTGTGTAGTACATGAAAGATGGGAGATGGAGAGATGTGAACGGGATGACCAAGTTAAGTTGTAAGGAAACAGAAAACTAAGGTAAATGGCCAGTTCTTGCAAGGAATGAGTGTGACTGATTGGATGATGATTAAGCTAAAAGCAGAAGGAAATCCAGAGGAAGGTGCAAGGGCCAAAAAAGAGGACAAATGAGATTTAGGGTGAGCAAGTATTGGCAAACTTCAGGGAGATCAAGAAAACACTTTGGGAGGAGGTTAATATGTGAGAAAAACTAGAGAGCAAGCTGGACCATCACTGAAGGGGGCAATGGGTAGTGGTAACAGGCAATAAGGTAAAGAAGAAATGGAGTGAGTATTTTTGAAGGATTGTTGAGCATGTTTGATGATTTGGTAGATTTGAGGTGTTTAGGTTGGGAAGGTATGTGAAAGATGCTGGTTCCTTTGTAAAAGCTTCATATTACAATTAGTTGTGATGATAATATGAAAGATAAAAGGATGATTACCAGAATGTCTTTGTAAGCACTAACATGTAACACATTGTAGCCTTGCCTTCTGGCAACTTTTATTAAAGCCCTCAAGTACGTATAAGGATAAGGAAATATATAGCTAGCTGTTCATAACCTACATGAGGCCAAAACTAGAATATGCCTCTCAAGTTTGATCACTGCATCTAAAGAAGCACAAAGAGTTAATAAAGATTTTCTAGATGAGGGACACAAAGCTGGTACAAGAGTTAAGAGAGCAAAGTTATAGGGAAAGGCTGGAGGCTTTAATTTTAGTCATGTGTGAAGGGAGAAGCTTAAATACTAAAGACATGATGTGGATAGAGAACAGTTTATGGAGAGATGTAGAGATAGTGCAACCAGAGGATATTTCATGAAACTGAGCCTAAAACCTGTTAAAATAGATGGGAAGAAATACTTTTACAGTATGATTGATAGATGAATGGAACAGAATGACTGAGGACATGGTTAACGCAGACGGCATCTGGGAATTTAAGAAGTAGTATCATGGTAGAGAATGTTCAAGAAATAGGACCCTTTCAATATAAAACTCCCTCTCCATACAGCATGAATAGGTAATTAGAATTACATGTTTGTTGATTTTTGCTGACTCCTACATCTTTGTCTTTTCTTCAACTCCCAGTGGATAACAGATACACAAAGAATGTGCACCAGTCTTAACATAGCCAAATCATCACCATATTAGTGCCCTAAAGATTACCAATTTAGTAGCCATGAATTGTTGAGGGGTACATGCCAGGATTGTATCTTCTCCCATCATGTTGTATGGGTAACAGAAATACTAGGATTCTTTCCATTGCTTTTTTAGTTGCCTTGACATTAGGCATCTCTACATACTGATTAAGAGTCCCACAGTTTAAGTGATGGCAGGAAAAGGCAGTTTGTACAAGTATGATCGGGTTCCCCACAGGATAAGGCATTGTTCTTTATGGGTAACTATAACTTGAAGATTTTTTTCTGATGCTAATTACAGTTCCTTGTTACAGGCTCCTCTATATAGTTATAGTGGGCCTTTGAATTTAAATGAGGGAAGGAAGAGGCAACCGATATAAGTATAACTTGGGGCTCCATACTGTAAAGCATATGAGTAATGGCTAGAATCCCTTAGGAAATGATTTTCTTGAATATAGTTAGCCAGAAGTTACTTGATGGTGGAAATATAGATTCCTGTTCGATCAAACTTGTTGAACTATCTACTGATTGTTTATGAGTATAGTTCCTATTTCCTGTTACTTATATAGCTGGTCATTGTCAATGATACATTGTGTGTCCCTTCATACTTTGGATGTTGTTACCTTACTAACTGTAAAACTAGAATTCTTTGATGTATTCATGGTAAAACTAGAATTTTTACATGTACATGTCATGTAGATGAGTTAAGCAACTGTTGAAAAGTAATTTTTATGAACATTTGAAGGGTATAGGGCTAAATATTGTGGAAGATAGCTTATAAACTAACGAGAATGCAGTTTTATGATTGGCATGATATGTAGAAGGATTGTTGCATGTGTTCCACTCCTCAAGATAAAGGATAATACTAGATATAACATTTTTTGGATTTGACTTAGTAATCCATTTCTAACAACATATTGCCATTTAATTTTGACATCATGCATGAATCATATTTTCATGTAGCATGTGATCGTTTGCAATGGACTTGTAGAGATGGGACTTGTATATCGCAAGAAAGACGTTGTGATGGACGCTATGATTGTCCTGACTACACTGATGAGTTCCAGTGCCCAGTGGGTAAGAAGTTTTTTCTTTTGCTTGCAACACTATTGAGAATGATCTTTGAAGGTCTTGCTAACTTTTGGGTGAAGAACATCTTGGCTTAGGAAAAGGAAAAGTATGTGTAGTCCAAGTTTTTGTAAGTAAACAGTGAGTGGAGAAAGTTTTAGAAGAGAATTATGGATTTTATGAATTTAGCAGAGATTTGAAATGGAAAGGAAAATTCTAAGGAAAGCTTTTACTCTTTATGGTATGCATGGAAGACTTTTGAATGCTGTTAGGAGCTTTCACAACATAAAGATGTGTGGAAGTTATTGGGTAGATAGATGAATGGGTATATCAAGGTTGTGTCATGTCACTGTGGCCATTTAATGATTTTTATGGATTGGACATCATGAGAAAGTGAGGTCTGGTGATATCAGTATAGCATCATTCATGGTAGAATAATGAAAGTTGCCAGAGTTGCTGTTTGCAGATCATTGCACAGCATGGTCTGCATTCAGAACTCTGAATTGCACAAGATGAATAGAATGTTGTTCCACTTTGATGATGCAGGTTGTACGAGAATATTGAAGTTGCATGCGAGTAAAAGTAAGACATTAGTTTTGGAAAATAATAGATGTTGAAATGATATCAGATTCCATGTATAAGAAATCGAATCTATTGATGAGTTTAGAAATTGGCAATTAAAGTTTAAGATTAGCATAAGAAAATAGACACTGAGAGTAAGTCTTGCAAGAGGGAAAATTTGGATGTGTGTTGAGAGCATTCGTTTCTGGGGGAAAATTAAGTGCTAGCTAACACTGATATATGTATGTTAGATTTAAATTTGTCTGTCAAGATAGATAAAGATAAGAGGTGTATGGTAGTATGATTGTAGTTAAGGGGATAAAAAGAGTGAGGATTTTAGATTTGAAAAGAATATGAGGTTTGAAGAAATTGAGAAAGGGCAGATAATAGATTGGTCAAGAAGATGTACCATTTAGGTTTAGGTGAGGTGGAAGGAGATGTGGAAGATCACGGAAGAAATGGATAGATGTTGAGAAAATTTGACAGGGCTAGAGATGCTTCAAGTGAGGATGCCAGAGAAATTTATAAAAGTGGAGTGAATAAAGATTTTTATCTTATTTAAAAAGAATTTTAGTGTGCAAAGTAAAGAAAGTAAGAGGCATTATAGATATGGAATATTACTACTCACATCAAAACACTGTGCTTGGGCTAACAATGTGTATGAGTGAATTTATGGCTGTATGTACTTGATCTTTCCCAGGAAATTGGAAAGAGAATTAATACTTGATCCTTTCCAGGAAATTGGAAAAAGAATTACTGATGACACAGTAGTTGCACATTGGAAATTTCCAATAAGTTCATCCTGTATGAAGGGTTGAGAATTGCTAGCCCAGGGAATTAGTTGTATTTGATTTTTTTTGTCACATGGAGCTTGGGATTCCAGTTCTTCAAAATTGATTCCTATGAAAGGTTTAGGAATATATAAATTTGATATATTCCTTGTAAAAGGGAAAGGATTTGATTGTTATATTAAGATAGGCAGTTGTAGTATCCTTTGAGGAAGAGAACATCAAAGGTTTTTATAAATTTGAGGACAAGGATTCAAGTTTGAATAGGAAGTGATATTCTCAATGTAGATAAACAGAAAAATATATAGTAATTAGTATTAGAATGGATGGGATCAATTTGATATTCATTCTTAAGGAAATATTCATTTTTGGTTACTTATATTCTGTGATCATGCTTAAATGTGATTACTGCTACCCTAAGCATCATAGTGAAACTGTAACTTATTTCATTACACTACCTTTCAATATTGTATGAAAGAACAAGGCTTTAATAATTGCTGTGATTGTTAACATAAGATTTTCTTTTGAAGTTTTGAAGTGAAAAACAAAGGTGACAAAAAAGAGTATTAAGGTAGGATATGAGAAAAAGAAGTTTGAGTTATGGTACCTATAGGAAGATATTAAGACTAACTTGGTAGCTTAGTTTTGATAAGGGTGTAAGATGGTTCCAGGCTCTGTGTAAATCTCCCAAGTTGTTAAGGTAGTATTTTCGTGTGGGATTACTGTCTACAACCTACAAAGATTTTTTAGTGATTGATATGGGTAGGGGATAAACCCAAGAGATCAGCTATATAGTATATTGCAAGTAGCCTTTGCTGGTATTGCCAGACCGTTCCTCATTAGCAGGAAAATCAGATGGAACCCTAGAATCTTTTTATCTAACATGCATGCATTATAATTCACCTGCTGCCAGTGTGAGGGTATGTTTAGGAGTTGACAGTATTGGCTCCTCCCACAGACCCTTGCTATTTTAAAAGCATGACTTTTTGCAATCTTTCTTATCATTTTTTTACACCATGTATGTAGTATATCTCACAGGAACTTGTTTATTCCTTAGACCTAACCATGCAGTGAATTCTTTTCACACTTTTGCTATGAATAGAGCCATGACTCTGCTTCAGAGAGGAAGTTAGTCCTTCAACATCAATAAACCTTTTGCTTCCTCGCAAACTGAATCACAATACTCTGATGCTATCTGGATCAAGTTATGTGTCTCAAGTACCTTGTTTTTTCCTCTGTTTCTGCTACTACTGTTTTAATTATAAAGACTTTACTCATTAACTACCATAATTTATCTTAGATCATCTCTTCTTCCAGCCCATTGTCCTACTACTTTTGTTCTAGGGCCATTATAGCCCTTAAGGGAACTGTTGTATCAAATATAGAAAAACTCTCTTACCTAGAACATTCGTTCCTGTTTCATCTGTGCCTAAAACGATTGCACATATGTTATTTATGAGGCAAGGCACTTCATTATCCAAAGGAAGTATGATAATGTCTTTTTCCATTTATAGTTCTTTCTGATCTTTTGCTAAAAGTTTCTAACAGCAACGATTCCATTGTTTATATGCATAGCAATTTTGTTACCATTTCTCCTGATAAAACCACTCTTTTTGGTGCCTTTTTGGTCACCACCACTATGATAATATCAGGATTGCTTCCCCTGGTTTGACCTCTGAACTCTATCTCTTACTATTTCATACCAGCCTTTCTGCATTGGCATGTAGAGTTTTCAATTTACGAAATGTGCTATATATGAATTTCATCTTCCTTGAGCTAGAAGTGGGAGTGTTGTTTCTTCGTCTGGCCACATTCAGTTCTTCATCTTTGTGGCCTTTAGTCAGGAAGATGATGTAGTAATGTAAACATAGAATGTCTGTAGAGTGAGAACTTGAGATTCAAAGTGAATTGCATCTGTGAATACACAAAGTATAACAACACAGTTCAGATTAATATGTCAGACACTGAGGTAAATGAAAAAGTGAAAGATGAAGCTAACTTGGAACTATCTGAAATATTCAGAACAGATAGAACAAAGTTCAAACAGAGTGTAGCAATATATGTCTATAATAAACTAGATAGAAAAGAGGTAATGAAAATGAGTCACGGTGCACATGAACTGATTATAGTGAGCATTCCAACCATAAACATCTAGTACCATACAGACCACTTTAAACAAAACTAGGTGGCTTTAGAATGATTTTAGAAAAATTTTAAGAAATCTTGAATGGATTAGAGAGACCAGTCATATGATAATAATGGCTAGTGACTTTTAAATTTCATCCTAATATTAGATAGCAGGAAAGGAATAGATGATGTATGAAGATATAATTACAAAGGAAAGAATAATGGATCAATAGATGAAAGAGGACAGCTTCAAAGACTTATTGAATTTTATGACTCATTCAGCCTCATGCAGGTAGACCACCAACCAAGAAGAGGGAGCAGTATGATAGATCTTATTTTTACAAATGGACATGGCATTGTTTTTAGATATAGAAGTAACTAATGCAAGTTTGTTAGATCATTTTATCAGAGAAATCACTACAGAGCATAAGATGGATGTGAATGAATACGAATGGGGAAATCCTAAATTCGTATTGTTGTAGACAGAATTTTTCCACCTCCATTTGAAGGATCCCTTGCTTCTTTTATTGATATGAGGCACATATGAATGCCAAATATCAGCCCACTTTTGATTTGCAAGTGGAAAAACCAACAGGGCCCAGCTACCCAGAGATAACTGTGATGGGAAGACAGCTTCACTTCTCCCACCCAGGATCCTGCTTTACTACACAAACAAGCAGGATTGTGTGTTCTAGGTGACAAATACAGCCAGATGTCATATTTAAGTGTATCAGGGTGTCATAAATAGTGAATTCATATAAACTGTTATAGGAAGAATTAGTCTCTAAGTACAGGGAGTTGAGTTAGAGGGATGATGGTGTACTAGAGTTTCTGGGTACACACAGATTAAACGGCAGCAGCACAGGAGATTTAAAGGCCTAAGTAGCACACTAAGATGCAGGGTTTGAATGGCTGGGGCTGTTTAAATGACTTGTAATACTTTTTTCAGTATTTCTTATATTACTACAGATCCACTGTCAGCATTACCAGACTTCACCTGCATGTGGTTATGTCACAAGTTGAAAGGTGCATTCTGTAGGGTTGCAGCTTTAGCAGTGGATAAAGGAAATTCAGTCTCATCAAGGAAATTCTTAGTTCAAAGGAGTCCATAATTTCCCTGCTTCTGCTTGCAGTGCAGCCTTGAAGCTCCAGGAGCCCTTTAAAAGGGGTCATGGGGTTATATAATGGAAAAGTAGTCTTCTGTCTATGAGACATGTCTTACAGAAAACTGTCATCCTGAAGGGGTTAATTTGTACCTCTGATAAACAACATTAGATTTGGAAAAAATCTTTTAACTGGATGTCCTCCTATTGCTCATATACATTTTACATGTATTGTTAGTAACCTTTGTAGTTTATGTGTATTTGCAATTGAATTTATACTAATGATTTTGTTTCTGAAGCTGACTAATTATTAACATGATTCTTTTTTACTTATTAGAATGTGGACCTGGATCTTGGACATGTAGAGATGGGACCTGTGTGGCACAACAAGCTAGATGTGATGACCGCTATGATTGCCCTGACTATTCGGATGAGGAGGGTTGTCCAGGTGAGAGGTCCTAAAATGAATGGCTTTATTAGTAAGGTAATTCACTAGTTAGCGAATCCTTATGAAAATTGCTTCAGAATTGCTAGTTTTAGTAATCCATATGGTAATTGCTTCAGAATTATTTTTCCGATGACTACAGGATCTTCTAGCAATCTTTGCATCTCATTATCCTTGCCATTCCCTGTAAGTTGAAAGGGGTTCTCATACAGTAACTTTACTAACACTGCTTTCATACATCACATACTAAACCATTGTTGCTCATAATTCTCTCCAGCTTGGCTAATTTTGATGTAATTAACATGTTTCTGTATGGTCTGAGATAGATGTTGGAGTGTCATGGTGGTGTGATGTCATCATGATTTTTTTAATGTTCCTTTGGATATGGCATTATAGGAGGTGTGAGTGAGTGAAGGGTGATAGCAGTGGACTGCTGCACCATTATGAAATGGGATGGAAATTACCACAGTTGTTGTATCTTAATGATCCTATTAACTGAATGCAAAGGGGGGGGGGCATTGAACAAGATGGTCTGACATTTTCTGAAGTGTGTATGAGGAGGAGAATGCTGAAATGGGATGTCATAGTGTAATCTCAGTTTAACTATGAGGAACTGGAAGTTGTGGATGACCCTAGGTATCAGTAGAAACTGGTATGGCTAGTAATGGGGAAGATGAAGTTATGAGTAATCTTCCAAGGATGAAACTTCGAAAGTGTTCTAGAAGCATGGAAAGATTGTAAGTGACGAGTTTGCAAATAGGTTGCAAGAAGGAATTCTTGTTCATGTTCTGAATTGTGGATATGAAACTGAAGTTTGCAAAATTCTAGATAGATAGGAAACAAGAACATTAGATTTAGATGCCTTGTATGGTGGTGTTGGAATTTGAAGAATAGTTAAAGAATAAAGAAGAATAAGATGTGTGGTGTGAAAAAGATATTGGACAGGTGCTTGAATAAAGGTTTAAGATGTTATTATTTAGAATAGATGGCAGATGATAGGTTGATTGAGAATATATCTATATGGTTGAAGATACAGTATAAGGTGAAAACTGTTAAACCAGACCACAGAAGAGATGGAGAGATTCAGTTAGAGACTGATCAGGGCAAGAGGTTTTTCTGATGAAAGCATCAAAGGAATGAGTAGTTATTGGGTGCAGTGAAATCACTTCGAGTGTGATGCTAGGATGACAGAAGACTTTAGTCTTGCTTACTGAATCAAGTAAATGTGCAAAAGTAATGAAATGAGATATGCCTATATTAATGTTGAATTCATATTTCACTCTAATATACGGACATTGGTGAAGAAAGTTCTTGAGTAAATTGAGGGGCTTCAAATGCCAGATGCACTTGAAATTGGAAAGGAAGTTAATGAAAATAGCTTGATAGTAAAGAGGCTGGCAGTAGACTCCACTGATAATGAATTTTGTTTTGATAGCACCCTATATATTACAGTTTCGTATGAGATAAACTTTGTACTTTAAAGTTAAGGTGTCCACTACTAGGATTAAAACAAGTTTCACCCATGAAACAGTTAATAAAAACACAGAGTAAAAAAAAAGTGCTAGATGTTCACTGATGTTTTGATGTCGACAGATTACTTTCACTGTACAAACGAAAATCCAAATACAGAAAAATAAGATTATGACAGGCTACAGACATCACACCAGTGGGATTGCTACACTGTAGATGCCAGAAGTACTGCTTGTCTAATTATGGCTTAGTATAAACAATCATTCATTCCTCTCTCATGCTTTTTCCAAACATTTGTTCATTGCGTTATGTTATATCTGTAAGTTGGAGCACATGTATACAGAGGATCCGTGATTTACATAAGGGTTACATTCATGATATTGGTACATAGGTCAAAACCATATAATTTCACTGAAGATCCCATCACTGAGGATCGTTGAACTTCCACTTACCTCTTGATAGTTCACTTTCTCTGGCACCTTGTCACCTAGCCACCTGTTTTGTATCGCTATCATACGATGCACACTGTGATATACTTGCCCACCACACTTACAATACCCCAAACTCCAAAATGCAACACTAGCATATTTAGAACACCACCACACTGAATAATAGAAATAAGGGAGAGAAATTACTGACTAGAAAAAAAAAAATCACCACCACACTGAATAATAGAAATAAGGGAGAGAAATTACTGACTAGAAAAAAAAAATCATTAAACTATAAAAATATCCAATTACCTTAATCCTATTGACATTGAGACTTGCTACTTACTTTATGAAAATTAGCACAGACCTTAAATCTATTGAACCATCCATGACTGGCAAAGATATTGCTTCAGGATTACTGTAATTTCCTTTAACATCTTTGAAGAGACTTTTAGCTTTACATGTATCACTACAAAGCGTAGCAGTACATGACATTGAATCAGATCTTCCATCCTCAAAGTTAGTAATTTCTCCATCTCATAGATAGCTCCAGGTCACTTCTTGGTTATGACAGTTGATTCTAAAGGTGCTG
This sequence comes from Panulirus ornatus, assembly GCF_036320965.1. NCBI lineage: Eukaryota > Metazoa > Arthropoda > Malacostraca > Decapoda > Palinuridae > Panulirus > Panulirus ornatus. The sequence continues at coordinate 864,682 of NC_092295.1, forward strand.
AACCTTTTCTTTGTTCCTTGATGCACTAACTGTTAAGTTAGCCAGTCCAAGCTCATGCGTTATGGAAGAGTGTGTTTACCCACCTAGTGCATTTTTATAGTTTTCATTTTCATTTCTAAATCAACCACTTGATGATTGCAAAGAGATCCTCTTCTATTATCATCAGTTGGTAATTTTTTCAGTCATTATTAGAAATATGGGTGATATTTATATTTGAAGTTTCTGAAAGTTCCAAGACAGTGTTTACATAAGATGCATGCCTTGGGGAAGAGGCTGCCTGCCAAATGCATCCCTGTGCTGTATTCCTACACATCCGCTACTTAGTGTTTCTGGTATGAAGGCAAATATTTTTGTCTTGAAAAAATAGTGTATTTAAGTTATGGGACAATTAAAAGTCGGATATCCATATGTTCAGACTTCTTTTAAGGGAGCATCTGTATTTGTAAAATACAAAAAATTTTGCAAGGCATTCTCTGTTACTACTGTAGTTCCTGGTTACAGAGAAAGAATGAAGTTTTATCCATACTGTTTAAGGGTGGGTAATGCAAAGCTGAATTTGGACTTTTTGATTATATTGCTTCTTTGGAGAACTTGAAATTTGTCGGTATTTTCATTAGGTCTTGTCGATCTTCCGAGGGCCTTTTGTTGTTCTGAATAATTTTTGCACCTGTTCATTCAAATTATGTAAATTTTTCAAAATTTAAAACTTATTCCCTCTTTTGCAAATATCTTGGCCACTTTTCACTCAAAGTTTAGGAAATTTTCAGAAGTAATGACATCTAACGATCCCCAAAGTGTGTTCCAAATTATAAACAAAATTTCAGAAGTGATGACTAATAACAATCCCTCTAAATGATTGTTGATTATTTTTCTTTACTTTCGTTTTTTCTAGTTTTACCTCATGTTTTTTTTTTTCATTTTTGTTGAGTTATCTTTTAAGCACAATTTCTCCACATCTAGTTGACACGTTGAATTGTACTTTGTCAAAATACAAGGAAACTGGTACATTTCTGCAGATTTATAATAATTTTCTCTTTTTCCCAGATTTATTTATAAATTTAAAACTAATTATTTTAGTCTCTCTCTCTCTCTCTCTCTCTCTCTCTCTCTCTCTCTCTCTCTCTCTCTCTCTCTCTCTCTCTCTCTCTCTCTCTCTATTTTGTATTCACAAATCCTCCATAACAAGTTGACCAAGCTGTGCTTGGTGTCAGAGGTAGATATTTCTTTGTAGTTTTGCACTTATGCAGCTCTTCTGATATATTTTGAAGCCTTTTCTCATGCTTTCACTCATCTTTATGGATCATATTGTAAGCACAATTCTTTGTAAATAGTGGATGTAGAGTTGTCATTGGTGACAAAGGGTAGAAAAATCTCAGTAGGTTTACACTATCATGTATTTTTCTTATTTGGTGTGATAAAGGGTTTTATGGGATGAAAGGTCATACAATCCAAAGTCCATTATAGTGAGTTTCAGTGGTGCTCTGACTTCTAATGGAGTACTTTAACCTCAAAAGGTACATTAGGCCCTTGTAATTTTCCACCTTGACAAAAACTCTCCATTTCCACAGCTTTACTGGCATACAGTATTTTGAAACAGCTTTATTTCTAGGTTACTTCATGTACCTTAGGTGATTTCAATGACAAGGAACAAGTGATCTGTGGATCATTCAACACTGCATCTTGTAGTTGGAACACTACCTCACCCAAAACAGGAGTACATCTTCACAGAAATCTGCAATCACCCTTTTAACTCCTAAATAGACATAATTCTAACATCCCCACTCCATCCTGAATGGTCAGTCATTCTCACTCGACATAACTCCAACCATACTAGTCGTCACATACGACACACCCATGACATTGTTTCCCTGCACCATACATGTTAACACAAAGGATGTGAACAAACTAAACATATCTGTGATGTAGCGGTTAGCTTTGCTGACTGTGATGCTTTGCATTCACAGGAGGCTTATGGATGAGCACATAGGTTCAGATCCTGGTTACAACCAACCTCCATGTAGAAATGAAAAGCTAACCCCTGCCTCACAGTTCAGTAACCTCTACTCACAGATTCCCCCATCCCCAATATGTAAACACTGACAAAACACTCACATTAAAATCACCTGACAACCCAATCTTGAACTCCAGCCCTTTAGACATACACCCATCAGGAACCACGTCCCAAACACAAGTCACACTTTCCTGCTCATGTTAGGACATCTCACATCACTACAACACTACAAACACTATTTAACTTAATCCAAAACCCTTCATGCCCTTGATGCAACTACCATTAAGAAGCTAGGCTCTTACTACTCTCTTCATACTCTCTGCACATAGACACATGCACATCACAACACTTTATGACCTATGGTCCTAACTGGTAAATATGGCCAGCTTTCTGAGTGCTGCAGGAGCCTCATAAGGATAGAAGGAACACCTGGGGTAGGAAGGTAAGGTTTTCATTCTTGTGTGCGATTTCCCATATTGGCATAGTAGCATCAGGAACAGACAAAGAAAGCCTGCATTCACTCACATTCATTCTCAAGCTTTCGTGCAATTCACCAAAGGCGTAGGCCCCTATCCACAACCAGGCCCCGCAGACCTTTCCATAGTTCCCCAGCCCACTTCACCTACCCTGGTTCAGTCCCTTGACAGCACATCACCCTCTGTATATCACTTCATTCGAGTTCATTCCATTCCATCCCGTGCAGGCCCTGATCACTCAAAATCTTTTTCACTTCATCCTCCATCATCTTTTTTTTTTTACTTGAGGATTGTTTCATCACTAGACATGAAATAGCTGGATATGATTGTTTCACATGATAATTCAGTTTGTAAAGTGAAAAAATTAGAAGCACTTTTACTCGTGAAGTCCATCTATCAATGCAATACACTGGACATTGGTTTAGGGTGTACTTGTGATGTCTGGAGGATGTATGGACTTAATCTTTCCCATTAGATTGGGAATGGAGTAATGGGAGCAAATCTCTAGAGAGCTACATTGAAACATGGGGCTGATATAAGCTGTTTTGGTTTGGCAGAGTTTTGGTAATGAAAGATGGGACTGAAACTTAGTATGGTGTGTAACCTTCATCCAGATTTGTGCATTGTTTATAATATCTTTTATATTTATGAACTTTGTTTAAATAGATAGGCCCTTAAAGCTGTTGCCCTCATGAATTGTCAGTATGTGTTCTTGCCACCAAAGCTTTTACTGGTTGCATGCATATTGCATCTGCTTCCTATAGTTTCTGTAAGGATACCAAAAGAGGATTGACTGTCAAATGAGGATTGACTGCCATAATACCTCCTTTTTTTGAATTGTGAAGGAGTGGAATTTTCCTCCTTTTTTCATATTTCCACCTTCCTATAATTCCTATAATTTTTTTGTGTTTAAGAGTCAGTGCATCAAATGCCTGAGGAGCTCACATTGTCTTCATTTTTTTCTTCCTCTTTTTCTCTTTTATTTTCACTCAAGATGACCTTATTTAGGCTTGTTTTGCCTGTACCATGCCTGTCATTTTAAGAAAGATGGTCATTTAGGAGTGATGTAACCATCTCACATCGTCTTCCAAATATGTCTGTTTCTTCCTAGGAACAGAAATAAACCTCTTTTTTCAAGCTTCATTTTTCTGCACAGAAGTGAAGAGTGCATCTAAAGCCCATGGTAGTCCTTTGATATCCCTTTCCCTGTGATTTGATACTGTCATTAATGATGCTGTGCCTGATGGTCTTCTGTAATCTTTATTAATGATATCAGCTTACATGCATGTATATTTCAAGTTAAGAGTTTCTGCATGTTGTTCATGATTATGTTTTAAAGAGTCATCCAAGCATGCTTATTATGCATGATTGCTTGTTTGCTCTGCTAGAATGTCGGCCAGGAGAGTGGCAGTGCAAGAACAAGTATTGTATCCCAGTGTCTCAACGTTGCGACAGAGTGCCTCAGTGCCCTGACTTTTCTGATGAGCAGGATTGCACAGGTGCGTGCTCAGTAGTGTATGACAAGCTTTATTGTCAGAGTTTAGTTTTTGAGAAGCATATGGTTTTTTATATTTCATGACAAGAACTAGTTTGTTGATATTAAGTACTGTTGGGGTGTATTGCCAATTTCTGTCTCATTCTAATAACCGGATATACAGTTGATGCTGACTTTTATTACTTTGCTCAAGCAGTGAATAAGTTGCACTTGGGTATATAATTATTTTGCAATGAAGATGAAGCCACTGACTAAGGTTTCATATCTGTGTGAAGTTGGAAGGCTGTGGCGATGCTGGAACGGCTGCTTGATCCATGCTTACCAACGATGTGATGGCTACTATAACTGTTATGATGGGTCTGATGAGTTCTACTGCCGCTATACGTTCATGTAGAGATCACCTAACCTAACATCTAACATCTTCTCTTGGGTATTGGGAATTTTAAGACTTCTGTCATGCAGCAGGCAAGCATCAGCAATCAGTAATCAGCAAAGCAGTCATGTGGACAAGATTGCTTTTTTTCAAGAAGAGTTTCATAGCTGCATGACATGAGCAAAGCAGTTTGTTTAGTAGAAAGTAATATATATGTATATATAGTGTTCCTGTAAAGAAAATTTGTGAAAAATTCCCAGAGAAACAGAGGGATTTGTATGTGGCATTTATGGATCTGGAGAAAGCATATTATAGGGTTGATAGAAATGCCTTGTTAGAGGTCGTAAGAATACATGGTGTGGAAGGAAATCTGTCAGAAACAATGAGAAGTCTTTTCTGATAGTGTAAAGCATGTGTACAAGTGGGAAGAAAGAAGAGTGAGTGGTTCCATGTGAAGGTTGGTCTGCTGCAGTTTTTTTGACTACCATTATTGTTTAACTTGTTCATGGTTGGGGTGGTGAGGGAAGTAATTAAAAGAGTCTTGGAGAGAGGGATGAGTATGCAATCTGTTGGGGATGAGGGAGCCTAGTAATGATCAGTTTTTGTCTGCTGATGACACAGCACTAATGGCAGATTTGAACAAGAAACTGCAAAAGTTGGTGACTGATTTTGGAAGTGTGTTTGAAAGGAGTAAATGTAAATAAAAGCAAGGTTAACAGGTTTAGGAGGGTTGAGGGACAGTTTAGTTAGGGTGTGAGTTTGAAATATGGAGGAAGAGAGGTGTTTTAGATACCTGGGGCAAATGGAACTGTGGAAGTGAGTCATAGGGTGGGTGATGGGGATCAATGTTCAGAAAGCACTGAAGACTGAGTAAAGAGAGATTGTTATATGGGAGGTCAGAAATGATTATGTTTGAATGCAAGTTTTGCCAACAATGTTGAACCAATGCACGGCATGGGATATTGATGAGGAAGTGTGGAGGAGTGTGGGTGTGTTTGAAATCAAATATTTTGAGGATAATGTATGGGGTGAGGTAGTTTGATCACGTACGTAGTAAAAGAGCAAGAGAGAAGTATGGTGGTAAGAGTGTCATTGAGAGAGAAGAAGAGGGTGTGCTGAAATGGTTTGAACATGGGGAGAGAATGAGTAAGGAGAGGCTGACTAAGAGGATATATGTGTTGCAAGTGGAGGGAAAAAGAAGGGTAGACCAAGTTGGAGAAAGAATGATGGAGTGAAAAATATTTTGATTGGTCTGGGCCTAAACATGCAGGAGGATGAAAGGTGTACATGGGTTCAAGTGAATTGGAATGATGTAGTATATAGGGGGGCCAACATGCTGTCTGTGAACTGAACTAGGATATGTGAAACAGCTGTGGAAACAATGGAAAGGTGTGTAAGGCCTGTGGATGTGGAATGTGGTTTAGATGCATTGCACATGACAGCTAGAGAATAGATGTGAGAGAATGCAGTCTCTCCATCATACTTGATTGCCATTTCCTGTGTCATTAAGGTAGGGCCAGGAAACAGACAGAGAAAGGACCCATCCACTCATGTACATACATATATACATACATGCACATACATGTACATATGCATACATATACATGTCAACATATTCATATATACGTCACATATATACACATGTACATGTTCATACTTACTTGCCTTACATCCGTGCCCCACAGACCTTTCCATGGTTTACCCCAGATGTTTCACATGCCATGGTTCAGCACATTGATAGCATGTCGACCCCAGTTATCACACTGTTCCAATTCACTCAATCCCAGTGAAGGTTAGTCTGTGGTAGGGGTGTGTTATGTCACTATGGTTGTTTGATTTGTTCATGGATGGGATAGTTAGGGAGGTAAATGCAAGAGTTTTGGAAAGAGTGGAGAGTATGCAGGCCTAGGAAGGGAGTCAATTGTTGTTTGCCAATGTTACAGCACTGGTGGCAGATTCAAGTGAGAGCATAAGTTGGTAAATGAGTTTGGAAAGTGTATGAAAGGAGAAAGTTGAGAGTAGATGTGAATAAGAGCAAGGTTTTTAACTTTAGCAGGGTTGAGGGATAAGTTGGTTGGGATGTAAGTTTGAATTGAGGAAAACTGGAGGAAGTGAAGTGTTTTAGATATCTGGGAGTGGACTTGGCTGCGAATGGAACCATGGAAGTGAAATGAGTCATAGGGTGGAGGAGGGGGCAAAAGGTTCTGGAAGTGAGGAGGATGTGTGGAAAGAGAGAATGCTATCTTGGAGAGCAAAAATGGGAATGTTTGAAGGAATAGTAGTTCCAACAGTATTATATGGTTGCGAGGCCTGGGCTATAGATAGGGTTGAATGGAGGAGGGTAGATGTGTTGGAAATGAAATGTTCGAGGATAGCATGTGATGTGAGGTGGTTTGGTTGAGTAAGTAATGAAAGGGTAAAAGTGATGTGTGGCAGTAAAAAGAATGTGGTTGAGACAGCAGAAGAGGGTGTGTTGAAATGGTTTGGACACATGGAGAGAATGAGTGAGAGAAGGTTGACAGAGAGGCTATATGTGTCAGAGGTGGAGGGAACAAGGAGAAGCAGGAGACCATATTGGAGGTGGTAGGATGGAGTGAAAAAGATTTTGAGCTATCGGTGTCTGAACATGCTGGAGGGTGAAAGGCATGCATGGGATGGAATGATTTGGAATGATCAATATACTAGGGTTGAAGTGCTGTCAGTGTTCTGAACCAGGGCATGTGAAATGTTCAGGATACACCAGGGAAAGGTGTGTGGAACCTGGATGTGGATAGGGAGTTGTCGTTTCAGTGCATTACACAACATGACAACTAGAGAATGGATGTGAGTGGATGTGGCTTTTCTTCATCTGTTCCTGGCACTACCTTGCTGATGTGGGAAATGGTGATCAAGTATAATATATATATATATATATATATATATATATATATATATATATATATATATATATTATACTTTGTCGCTGTCTCCCACGTTAGCGAGATAATGCAAGGAAACAGACGAAAGAATATGGGAACTTATTGTGTTTCATTTTCCCCGTGGACTCATAGGAATATATATATATTCCCCCTCCCAGATAACGACCTATCTTCCCACCACAGATTCTTCACTGTTCTCAGCACCTCTATCCCCTCATCCATCCCATAATTCACTTCAGTGGTTTGATAGCCTGTCAAGTCCACTCCCTGGTATCTAAAACACTTCATTCCTCAAAATTTTCTCCATACAAATTACCACCCCAACAAACCAGTCATTCTACCCAGCTAGGCCTATTTACCATGCTTCTATTCACATTTACTCTCAACTTCCTCCTTTCACACATTTCTTCCAAAGTTAGTCAAGAACTTCATCAGATTTTCACTTATGTATGCCACAAGTGCTATGTCATCAGCAAACAACTACAAACTCACTTCCCAGGGCCCCTCATTTTCTACAGACTGGATACTCACCCCTTTCTCCAAGATACATGTATTATCCTCCCTCACCTCCCAGCCCATAAACAAATCAAACAACTATTATGACATCACGCACCCCTTCTACAGACCAGCCTCCACTTGGAACCAATCATTCTCCTTTCTTCCTCTTCGTACACATGCCATACATACTTGATGAAAACTTCTCACTGCTTCTAACAGCTTTCCTCCCACACTATATATTCCTAAGTCCTTCAAAAAGTTTTATCTATTGACCCTATCATATGCTTTCTCCAAATCCATAAATGCAACTTACTAATCATCATGTTTCTCAAAGCATTTCTCACACACATTCTTAAAAGCAAACACCTGATCCACACATCCTCTATCACTTCTGATACCATGTTGTTCCTCCCTAGTTTGATTCTCTGTACATGCCTTCACCCTCTACTCCCAAATGATTTACCAGGTAAACTTAACATACTAATACCTTTGTAGTTTGAAGAGTCACCTTTGTCCCCCTTGCCTTTATACAATGGCATTATATATGCATTGTGTCAATCCTCAAACACCTCATCATAATCCATGCTTACATTAGAAATCCTAACTAACCAATCAGCAACACAGTCATTCCTTTTCTCAAGAAGCTGAACTGTAGTGCCATCCAATCCAGCTGTCTTGCCACATTTCTTCTAGCGCAAGACTTTCACCACTTCTTCTCCTTTCACCAAACCACTCTCCATGCCTTTCTTTTGCACATACTACCCTGACCCAAATATCCGACATCTGCCACCCTATCATCAGATACATCAACAGTCCTTCAGAATACTTGCTCCATACCCTCTTCACTTCTTCACTACCTGTAGCTACTTCCCCATTAGCCCCCTTCATTGATGTTCCCATTTGTTCTCTTGCTTTTTAGTCACTTTTATCCTCTTTACAAAACATCTTATCTCCTTGAAGCTTACTGGTACTTGCTTACCCCTTCTCTCCTTAGCCCTTTTTTCAACCTTTGCACTTCCCTCTTGACCTGCTGCTTTCTCTTATACATCTCCCAGTCATTTGCACTCTTTGTTGTAAGTATTGCCCATATAACTCTCTCTTCATTTTTACTGGCAATTTTACTTCATCCTACAACTCACTACCCTCTCTAACCTGCCCACCTTCCACCTTATGCATGCCACACACATCTCTCGCCCATGTCAGCACCACTTTCCTAAATACTTGCCACTCTTTGTTCATTCCTTAATTTCATTTACTCTCAACTTTTGCCATTCTGTACTCAGTCTCTCTTGATATTTCTTTATGCAAGACTCTTTTCAAGCACACTTAATTTCATCACTCTCTTCTCACCCACAATGTTTCCTTTCTTCTGAAAACCTTTACAAATCTTCACTCACTTTCATAAGGTAATGATCAGGCATCCCCTCAGCTACCACTCTCGGTAATACATAATCACTGTTTCCCGCATCAGCGATGTAGCACCAGAAAACTGACAAAGAATGGCCCATCCACTCATACGTATATATGCTTAAACACCCATATACGCACATGTATATATACATATCAATATATACATACATGCACACAGACATATACATATATATGCATGCAGATATTCATACTTGCTTGTCTTCATCTATTCCTGGTGCTACCCTGCCCCACAGGAAACAGCATCACTACCCCCACTTCAGCGAGGTAGCACAAGGAAAACAGACAAAAATGGCCACATTCGATCACACTCAGTCTCTAGCTGTTTTGTAATGCACCGAAACCACAGCTCCTTATCCACTTCCAGGCCTCACAGACCTTTCCTGAAACAAGCTGTGATAATATGTATGATAGATTGACTCGACAAAATTTAATTGTTGTAAGGTAATGAAATGTTTTTTCTGAGAGTGATAATATTATTCATTTATATTTCAAAATATCTTCCATAAAAAGAAAGTTTGCTAACTTAATGAAATCCGTGGATGGGTCACTCATGAAAATTTTAATGTACTTAAGGAACAATTTGAAAATATAGATATAATGTTTTTATCTGTTTAAGAGTGTCTAGCACTGCAATTAATTGATAATTTCATGTGCTTTTGAGTGACTTGGAAGATTCAAAAAGAACTCAGCTAGAGTATGTTTGCATGGTAGTGAGGCAAATTTTCTCATGTAATCATTATTTGTATGTAGATTCACTGTATCCCTTGCATTTTTTGTCAGGTTTTTTGTGTTACTCTGTGTCCATATATCACTTGCTGTATTTATGAATTGCCATGAATGAATTTTATCTTAGGATTTCATTTGATGTAAGATATGTGTATGCCATACTCATTCAGGAATACCGCATTATATTTTCTTTCTTTTTTATTGTCTTTATGCAGGTAGAACCTTTATTTTCAAAGATTCGTCATAATTCCATTACTAGTGCAAGATTTTTTCATAGGAAAGTGATTTAAACTAAATAATATCAGCTCAACTAAGTGTGCTGGAAATGTTATGCAATTATTGATAATAAAAAGAATGTATTTACATATAGAAACATGGTTAAACAGATACATCATTCTATTAGCTTATTTTACGGTACACAAAAGGAAGATACACCTGTAATTTTCAAGTTTTAACATGAATTAACAGTGTCAGTAATAAGTACTGTTTAAAAAAAGGTGGGAGGTGGTCAGCATGTATACACAAAATGAAACTGAGCCATAGAAAACCTAGATATACAGACTTCTCCACTGCAGTAAAGTGGTGGATGATGGAACAGGATATGTGAAGATCAGTATGTTAACAGAAAGAAGTTCAGAGAGGGGCCTTTAAGCATATACAAGGAATCATGCACACAGCTGTCATAATGCCGTGGTTTATATTCCGCTCCATTAGTGTTAGGAGCTTAGGTTCTCAAGCGCTTTGACTCTCATTCCCTTCTATCTGATTACCAGTATAGATTTTTTGGTGCTACTTCTATCTGAGGATGTTTGTGAAACTTTTGGCATATGCTTCAACTTTTCCAGAGCATTTGATAGGATGTAGCATCAGACTTTGTGTTCAAAAACTCTTTCCTTTGGTTTTTTACTTCTCTCACTTTTCCTTTATACTTAGTTTCACTTCTTTGCTTTAGTCATCAATGGAGTGACTTCCTTTTCCTATCCTGTCAATAGTGATGTTCATCTGGGTTTTATCTTATCTGTTCTCCATCTTTTCTCAGTAAATGATTTTCTCCCTTTTACTTTTAATCTTATTCACTCCATTTTGCATACCTTATCTCACACTTTCTCCTCCCATCTAATTCTTGCTTTCTTCCCTATACTGAGCATGTATTGTCATTCATTTTAGACCTGTGCAACATCTCTGAATGGGGAAGCAGTAACAAAATTTGATAGTGTTAAAAATTAAAGATTTTTCTTAGTTTCCCTCTACAGTTTCAAACAACAGTTTGGCTCTTTGATGATATAAACACATTAGGCATTATCCTCCACTCTATCCTGAAAACCACATATAATGAACATTGCAAAGTCTCTAAAGTTGGGGGGTGTTGTGTAGATGCTGCAGTGATTTTTCTTTTGAGAAGTTGTTTCATATCTTCAAGGGTTTTATATGTCATTGTATGTAGTATTGCTCATACATCTGGGGTATCTCTTCTTCCACCTTTGTATTAACAAGAGTGGAATCAGAAGCCTTTTGTATCATGAATTGTCTTTCCCACACCTTTATTCAACCATCCCTTTCTTTACGGTGCAGTGTTGCTGCTCTCTATCTTTTCTGCTGGTATTATTTTGGCCATTGTTCTTTAGAGCTCTTTACATGTGTCCCCAGCCCCAAGACTTGGACAAGAGGCACATGGCTGGCTGCTGCTTTCCACAGTATCTGTGTGGAGACTGGCTGCTTGAGAACTGATGGTTATGATAACCTCTCCTAATCTCAGACAGCTAATCTTTGGAAATATCTTCCTCCTCATACCTCTTCTTTTTATAACCTTTCTACCTTTAAGAGTCAGGTCCACAGATACTGTTCCTTCCTGGGACTCCCTCAAAGGGGTGGCCATAGCAGTAGTCTCCATAACTAGTGTACTCCAGTACCATTTCTAAGCTGTTAGCACCTCACCCTATACATGCTACTGGCAGAGGGCAACTGTAGTGCCTTGTTTACAGAGGCTCTTACCTAATGTTCCTGCTGACTTCTTTCACCTATTGCTCCTACCTAAATTTTCTTGCTATTACTTTTATTGATTGCTCCTACCATTTTGCCAAAAGGCTAGGCTAGCACATAGTGCTCACCACAAGAAAATCTAGAGTTATGAAGAATGAACTTTATAAATTAAGTGTTGTCAAGTGTTATGTGTGACAAAGAGAGATCATGTGTTTGTAGACAAAATGCAGGTAGTCAAGGTATGAGTGAGACAGAAAGAAAAGACAGTTACTTGGGTCAGAGGAGTGCAACTTACAACCACTGAAATGCTGGATCACTACGCAGCTGGTAACAATCCTTTCTGGTCGTTGGCTGCCTGCCAAGTGCTACCTTCTCTTCTCCTTTCACTTCATTCATTTCAACTGAGATGGCCTTTGAATGGAGCCTGTTTTGCTTGTTCCATGTTAGTCACTATAAAGAAAAAAAAAAGTGGTTAAAGATATGCAAAGAAATAATTTAGCAGTAAAAGTGGTGGGTGAATGAAATAAATTGCATGTGAAAGGGGAAATGTAGAAGTTTAAAAGGTTGAACAGTAACAGAGAACTTTGTGGAGATAGGGCCCCATGAGTGTTATCAGTAAGTTGATGTAATCCATAACAGCTAGAGGCCAGAACATGAAATCAAATGAGAAAGTCTTGGAAAAGGTATAGAGAAGTACTGTTACAGTTTGAGAATAGTGGATGAATGGAATGAACCAAGTTATTAGATTGTGAATGTGATCAATGTACTTAGGTGTAAAAAAATTGTATGTTAGTAGACAAAGCTAAAAAGATGGGGCCCTATATGTGCAGAGCTCCCTTTCCACATACTGCAAATGGGTAATCAAACCTTTCTCTCAAATTCCATATCATGATAGTTTAGCGGGCAGCAATTCCAGCCTTATAAGGTATTAAAGATCTAATACTAGGAGATTTTAGTTTTGATGAGAAAGTTTGGGGATATGATTTCATATTGCATTTTTTTTGTTTTTGCTAAGGTCAGATAGAAACACATATTGTTTCATAAAAAAATACATGGAAATAAAAAATATATATTATAGACATGATGTTCATAAGGAAAAAGTGGTCATTCATTGCTTAATTTCACTCTGTAGTTAGTAAGGACAGAAAAAGGTAAGAGTTGAAACCAGGCTCAGAGAGGAGATACAACTTTGCCAGTTATATAGAGTTCAGAATTTCCAAGGGATCATAAACTGGGAAATGAAACTCAACAATCAGAGTTAAGAATTCTATTTTGTGAAGTCTTTAATGAGTGGGTTAGTACATCAGTTCCATTGACAGGTTTTGGAAATAAATGGTAAGACATGAAGAAGTATGGTTTACTGAATGTTGAGAAACTATAGAAGAATAGCTAAAGAATAAAGGGATGTACTGTGGAGAAGATTTAGGCAGCACTGCAGCTAGCCAGCATTTGAAAGGTATATGAACATGAGAAATTAGTTCAGTAAGGGTGTGGGGATAGACAAAGCAAGTAGAGATCCAAAAGTGTTTTATACATTAATCTGGAGTAGATATTCAGTTAAGGAGCAGATTTTCAGGCTAAATGGAAAAAGTGATCTCATTAGTCTAAGGATTTATTAGAATATCCCTGGTGCCAAGAGGAGATAGGTGACAGGAAAGTATGGTACTGAACGGCAGCTTCAGAAATTTAAAGAAAGTGTGAAGCAGAGGAAGAAAGGAAGTTGAAAGGAGAAACATCCTTCTCTTGATAATCCCTTTACTTTCCTCCTTCAAATATTGTATTTTCGTGACTGGCAGAGGCTTTCTAATCATTTCTTGTACTTTCTATGTAATATATGGTGAGCAGTAATTTGAAAGTGACTGTAATGTGAAAGTTATAATAAAACTTTATCGGAAAAGTAGATAAAGTGTCAAGTTTTATGGACTTGGATTTGAAGACAGTAGAATAGGGTAGTATGAAATATGAGGAATCGTATTCATCAGAATAGCATTAGAGAATGATTGACATATGTATTTGTGTCACTCACTGGCTGCTGAATGTGTCTTATATAGTGTTCTCTACTGTTCATAAGGAAGGTTACCTAACATTCATATCAAATTGATGAGATTTGCATTTTTTTCTTTTCTTTTTTTAGAAAGCATCCTTAAGGGAAAATCCTTATTAGGATATTTTATTCATTTAGAAACTCAAAGGGACAATTCTGCTTTGAATAAGAAATCAGTACTTAGGTACCATTTTGTAAAACTGTGGTAGCAGATTTGTGTATATTGAAATAAATGAAATACACGTATTTGTAATACTTCTTAAATGTTAAAGCACAGTATTTAGCCCTCTCTTGAAATTTGATTTGGAAGTGCTCCATATATTGAACACATTGTCATTCAGTAACTTATTAGTTTTACCTCTGTTATTGATTTTGGTTTTCAGATAAGAGGTTTTGCTGTATGTATAAACAAAGCTTTCCTTTTTTTCTTATTTTCAAGAGCAGAGTTTTGCATTAACAAGCTAACTTTCAGTAAAATTCTTGCCATTTGATAGCAAGTAAGAAGTGATTGACAGTATATATTTGTTGGTTTAATAACCGTAAAGGTTTTAGTGATTAGGTGATTGGTCATTAGAATACAACTTCATATGAAATTAGTCTCATTACCTTTTTCCATAATCTTCTTGCATATAACTTTGTGTTGTACAGCTGCATTTGTATATAAAAACAGCTTCATACAATAATTGAGTGCTGGCCTAATGTTTTCTCTGACATTCTTTTATGTAGACTACTCTTAATTTAGTGGTTTATCACGATTTTCGAACCATGGACTCTAGTTTGGCGTATTTGAAGCTAATTTTTTTTTGACAGTGGAGTATTGTGATTTCATTTGATTCACTGTTATAAAAATCTGTTTTTCTTCAGTGAATTCTCAGAATTGTGTGGCACAGTTGAATCAGGTTCATCATGAAAGTTAACATCTGGTATGTAGTTAACCTCATGTATTGGATTTGGAGCTGTCCAGGTGAGACAGGTTATTTCTGTCTGCATTGTTTGGATACTTAATGTTCATATGTATTTGCAGTTTAGTGATTCTTAGTGTTGCATGATTCTTAACAAGGAATTAATTATTGTTGCACGATTACACGCCACTTATCTGATTTCCACATTAGGATGGAAATATAAATATATATATATATATATATATATATATATATATATATATATATATATATATATATATATATATATAGGATGGGTATTATCTCTGACTTCTAGAAGCACTCCATATTCATTTACAACTTTTAACCATCATAGAAAGCATGACAACTAAGACTGAGAACTTGAACATTGGAGACAATAATGATGGAAGATATCATTAAGCATATAAACAAATGCTGTTTGTATACTTCATGTTTGCCTTGGGTATAGCAGACTGTGTAAAGTTTGTGGGTTGTAGTTGTTCCATTAATATTTGAAGAAACTGTATGTGAAATGTATGTAAATGGAGAAGGTTATGAATAGTTCTAAAACACAGTGACATGGACTTCTTTTGCATATTGAATCACTCTCTGTATCTGTACAGTTGAATGATTTGTAGTTGTTTTGCATGCAGTGGATTTTAGGTGTTATTGGTTATCATATTACAATGGGCCTAGAGAATTATTTGCATGCTGATAATAACACTTTTGTATGCTTCTTTTACTGTTTTTGGCATTATAATAAATATTGCATTAGTGAAAAACTGTATGTATCACTTAACATAACCAGCACTATTTTAGACGGTGTGATTCACAAAGGCTGCTAATTGTCTTGCATGTTCATGTAGCTTGCTCGTCTAAGAAATTTTTTAATGAATTTTGTACTTGATATGATGGAACGCTCAATTCCAAATTGAATTTTATGTACTGGTGTATTATCTGCCTTGTGAATCACATTTGAGATAGTACTTCTTATACCTTGAGAATTATAAAATGATTTTTTTACAGATATACTGCAGACAAGCTTTCAGCTTAACCAGATATCTATAGTGATAAAGAATACTGTACATATTGCTTTTTTATAGTATATTGGATTTCTGATGTTATTAAGAACTTTAATTTGATATTTTTTGTTGGAATACCTGGTGTGAATTTATTTGAAATTTCAGTCCGTATGAATGCTAAAGTAGACAGGAGGAATTACTTGATTCAACAGATTTCTTTCACACTTTTAAAGGGTATTTTCTTCTTAATTGTTTTACAGTTGAATTTTATGAGAATCATAAGAAAATAGTCTAAAGATTGTGACATTGCATTTGAGCTGATAATCAGTTTCATGTTTTTCTTTTATTTGGCTCTGCTTAAACAAGATAATACAGAGGTATAAATGGTAATGTAATAAATGGTAATGTAATAAAGAAGTGTTCTTAGTATCATGTATATAATTACAGAAGGTTAATAGAATAGTATGGCTACTCCCTTGTTCCCTTGCTTTCCTTGATAAAACATTACAGGAATGGATCTAGTAAGTGGAGCTGTAAACGTAGTTTTCAAATTTTGGATGGATTGTAAATAACATGTTCTCAGATTTTTCTTTTTTTTCAGAAATTTTAAGACTCATGAAATGGTTCCTATATATATCTTGTGCTGTAGGTTCTTAAGTTATAACTCTACAGTGGTTCTCAGGAATATAATAGTAAAGAAAGATAATACTCTGTAAATATGACATTGCTAAATGGGAGTTTCTGAATGGGTGATATCCAGCTTATCCAATGCATAGATTTTTGTATGCTTTTTTAAGTATTTGTATTTTGTGGTGTATTATATATTTTTTAAGTATGTAATGTTTTAAGTAGATCTGTGTTTCCTAACACATTTACATACTTTTATTGGTCTTGTCACTTATTTTTTTGTGGAATTTACAACAGAAATATGATCACATATCATCAGTTACTAATATTGTGGTATGATTTTTTTATTCTATGTATGCTTAGCTGCACAAGATATTATCATGCTATGCTTTTTCTTTGCTTTCTTACAATATCGCAAATATGGGGTTCCTGCAGACCGGTAATTGTGAAAGCGCACATGTTAGTGTATTTCATATGTGTTGGATTAAAGGACTAGGTTATTGCTGTAAGCATATTTTACATCCTGTAAAGGTAGGTCCATCTTATTGATGATTTACAAAACTAGTTTTACATGAGAAAGGAAGGAGTATGTGTTCTCTATTAAGTAATATGTTTTTCAAAAATTTTTACATTTTGTTGATTATGTGGGTGCCATGATTTACTAGGTGAAGTTTTTAAGCCTCATGCTGACAGTATCAAGATGAGTTATCTTGCAAATTCTATTTGTTGTACAATAGTAATGGTTGTTTACTAAGTGCTTGATATAGGAAAAGATACCGTAGCAAACTGTTATGTACTTTCCCACCTGATGAATAGTATCCACTGGTGGAAAGAACCGCAGTGTACATTATGAACTCTTGGACTCACTAATTTTTGTAACAAGCAGTTCTCATCCTTTTATTTTGTAAGTGATTTTCTTGTACTGAGATAATGAACTAACAAGATAATTGATGAGGGATTTACTTGAGTTACACTTGAAAACCTAATGCATGCAGCTATGTAGGTCCTTACCTTCTTTATCCAGTTAACAGTGACTGTAATATTAACACAAATAACTCTCTGCTGTCTTTAGCATGCAATTCATTAATGGAATGGCAGTGTGACTTGGGTCTCTGCATTGACCTCAGCCTTCGGTGTAATGGAAAACAAGACTGTTTAACTGACAACTCTGATGAGCAAAACTGCTGTAAGTACTGATTGCTAGAAACTTTGATAACCCTCTTATCTCAAACAGATAGAGGAAAATCTTTTGAATGCTTTGAAACTCGATTTACCTTGTAGGCTCAAAGGATTTATTTAAGACAAATGGACTGTATATGACTCATCACTAACATTACTCATTAGATGCTGAGGTAGTATGTTGAAAAGATGACGAGATACAGAAAATATGAAGAAATTATTATGTAGACATTATGATTATCTGTATTTTAGGTAAGTATATTTAACAATGTAAGCATAATATGCAAGTAATAGGTACATTGGCTTTGCATATAATTTGGAAGCACAGCTGATCACACCATAAATCACTGAAAGTATGATTGCAGTGCTGACTTTTGATAATCATTTCTTTTGTTAGTTGGGTGATTTGTGAAAATTTTCAGATTTTCCCTGTTCATAAGTATTTGTTATTTATTAGCATTTCTGCCTTTTGCTACAGAAGTATGTACACCTGAGCTCAGTTGTAAATGGAAAAATCCTGAAACATTGCTCATTATGCTTTGAATTGTATGAGAGATAGTGTTGGAAAGACAGTTACACAATTAGAAAGATATTCATCACTGAAGCTGAAAGAGAAAGATATTAGATACAAGAACTAATGAAAAATCTGATACACAAGGGATTTTCCAATGTGATAGGTATGGGAAAGGTTGTGCATTTAAGAAAGAGTAGATTTATCAAGAAAAGAACAAGCATTTTATAGAAATTAAGGTTTAAAGGAAAGTTTATTATCAGCTAGATTTTGTAATTGGGAAAATATAGGGAAATGTAAAGAGGAGCAGCAGTTGGTTTCTTTTTCATGAACATATGCATGTCAGGAATGGTTTAGCACAATTGCAATTATGTACCATAATTATATTAGGATTAGAGGGGTTAAGATGGAAATGAGCTCGCATGAGAAATGCAGTTTTGAAAAATGTACATTACAGTTTCAGTAAAACAGAAAAAGAAAACAATAATGGTGAAGCTTAAGACTGAAAGAAAATAAAAGAAAGCACCTAGTATAGCTTGTTTCCAAATTCCCCCCCCCTCACCCAATACACACTGCATACTGTCCTTGCCACTGCATCCATATACAAATTAAACATCCATGGTGACATCACACACACCTGCTTCAGACCCACCTATATCTGGAAACACTCATCCTTCTTGCCTAAGGAGTTCCTTCAAATTTTATTAGGCTCCTGCAGTGCTCAGGAAGCCAGCCATGTCCATGGGACAGGACCATAGGTCACAAAGTGTTGTAGTGTTTTGCGTGCATATGTTCAGCAGGTGAAGGGCATTTGAGTAGAAGGTGTTCAATGTCTTCATTTTGGTAGTCACATCATGGGCATTAAGGGCCTTGGGACATGTTGAAATGGTGTTTGTAGTATTGTAAGGTCGGGTGAAGTCTGAAGCATAGTGTAAAACGTGTGACTCGTGTTTGTTGGTGAATGTTGCTTGTAAAGGGTGTATGTCTGGTTGGGTGGAGTTTGAAATTGAATTCGGAAGACAGTTATTTAGTGCTTTCTGGGTTATTTCATTGTTTATATGTTTTGCTATGATATATTTGTTGGGAGTGGGGATATGCGTGAGCAGAGGCTCCTGAAGTATGAGGTTGGATTAAGCTATTAATGTCTATCTTTACATCATATGGGTTTGTCATTTCTTGCAATATCAAGGTAGTGCAAGGAACAGATTTAGGTATTCACTCACATCCCCTCTTTGGCTGTCATATGTACTGCACTGAAACCAGAGCCCACTATCCACAACCAGGCCCCACAGACCTATGATTTTCCCCAACTGCTTCATATTCCTTGATTCAGCCCATTGACAGCACATTGTCCTTTGTAAGTTATCTCACTCCAGTTTGCTGTATCCCTTGTACACCTTGCACCCTCATTCATGTTCAGGCTCTGAGCCTTCAAAGCATCTTTCTCTCCTTCTCTACTTCCTATTTGGTTTCCCCCTTTTTCTTATTTCTGTCACATTTGACATGTATGCCCTCTTAGTCATCCTTTCCTCATTCATCTTCTTCAGACTATATCAGCACACCGTCTTCAATTTTCTCGTACATTCTCATCTTATTACAACACCTTTTTCTTATCCTGTCATTTCTTATTCGACCAACCCTCATCATATCAAATATATCCTCAAACATTTCATTGACAACACATTCACCCTTTTCATCACATTTTTGTCCAATTACCATGCCATGCAGTTTTAATGGGACTACTATACTATCAAGCATACAAATGTTTTCCCTTAAAAACAGTTTCCACACATTCCTCAATGTGCCAATGCAAGACATTTGCTCCCTCCTCCACCCTATGGTTCACTTCAGCTCCTATATTTTCACTTGCTACCATGTCCTTTCCCAAGTATCTAAAACACCGTACATCCTCTAAGTTCCCTCCATTCAAAATCTCTCTCCAAATAACCTGTACATTTTCACTGCTAAACCTAATAACCTTGTTTTATTTATATTTGCTCCCTACTTTCTCATTTCATACATTCTCCCAAAGTCAGACACCAGCCTCTGCAGTTTCTCACTCAAATCTGATATCAGCAGTGTACCATCAGCAAAGAACTTTTACCTTCCATGCACACCTCCAACAGACTACATACATGCCTGCACCTCTCCCCAAGACCATTTCATTTCCCTCCATCCATCCATAAGTTGTTTCATTTACCTATAAATGTAAATATTTTTTCCATGCTTCTCCACCTCTCAAGCAAAGGGCTCTGTATGAATATTATCGAGCAGGAGATAAGCTTAAGGATTCTCTTTGAAAATCACCTGGAAGTTGACACCAACCCTAATCTCTTGCCACAGTCCTACTTTAGGAGAAGAGTAAAAGAGACAAACAGTCAACCCACCTGTTCATCCACCCTTAGGGTTTGACCAATTGCCACAATCGGTATTTAAACCTATGCACTTCACCCTGGGCAGCCCATGAATGCATCACAGTCAGAATTTTAACTGGTACACCACGGAGGTCTATAAATATGCTGGAATATGCTTCTCAAGTTTGGCCACTGCATCTAAAGAAGCACAAAGAGATGATAGAGAAGGTCCAGAAGAGGGCAACATAGATGGTACCAGAATTGAGAGCTGATTTACAGGAAGGCTAAAGGCCTCAAATTTGCCCACCATAGAAGAGTTAGAGTAGGGGATAACCTGATCACAGCCTGAAAAATTTTCAAACAGGTTAAGATGTAGACAGTGAATAGTTCTTCAAAAGTTGTGGGGATTGGGCAACCAGAAAACATAACAGTAGATAAAGCTAAAACCTTTTGAAAAATATGTAAAGTACTTATATAATATTAAGAGTAGTGGATGATGAAATAAACTGAAAGGGAATGTTTTAAGTGTGGACAGCATACTCAGGTTTAAAAGCTTGTATAGTGCTAGAGAAAATTTAATTTAGCTAAAACTTTGTAAAAGATATGTAAAGAAGTCCTTTTATGGACTGAATAGGATGTTGAAAGTGTTGACAGCATACTCAGGTATAAAAAGGTTGTAAGATAGTTGAGATAGGGCCCTACAAGTGTAAAACTCCCACCTTGTACAGCACAAATAGGTAATTGCCTCCTCTCTTTGGGTGTCGTATGTAGTGTACCAAACCAGCACTTACCACACAAAATCAAGTCTTGCATACTGTTCCACTGTTGAGCATTCTGTATGTTTCATCACTCCTGATTATCAAGCTGATCCAATTATTCTATACCATGCACACTTGTCCTCCTGAATCTTCAGTTCATGATAATCAATAGTTTCCATTTTCTTCATTCCATCCTTATATCTCCTTCTTGGTCTCTCCCTTCCTCTTGTTTAACTTTTTTTAACTTTTCTCATTTCCAAACCATTCTTGGTTGGCACTAGTGACCACATGTCGTGCTTACACCATCATTCCTTACACAAAAAGTGTTAGTTTTCTCATCCCAAACATCACCAGTACAGAAATTTAGTTCTCCATTCATCAGCATTGATTTTATGTATATTGGTAATTTTTGTGTTTTTGTGTCTGTGTGTGTGTGCATGTGTGTGTTGTGTGACTGTGTCTGTGTGTGAAATACAGGCTTTAGGAATTTCACGTAAAGCAGTGTTATTTGATATATGAAGAGTTTTAGTCTGATGCAATTGACTCCCTTTAGCAACTCTGCGCCCTACGTGTGGTTCTGATAAGTTCACCTGTCGTGATGGTACCTGTATCAGCGCTTCTGCAAGGTGTAATAATCAGAATGATTGTCGCGATTATTACGACGAATTGGATTGTTGTAAGTTGGCTGTCCAGGAAAGACTATAATGAAATTAGAGAAGTATTATATGTTGTCCATCACTGTGACATTTATTGTATAACCAGATTAAAGCAACTTCAGCATGAAGAAATATTTTGGGGATTATATCTTTGTCTCTTTCAGCGTTCAAATACAACTTGTCTCTTTCAGCATTCGTCTACTACATGTCGCACGGACTGTTTACTAACTGACTTTTGTGAAATCGTATCTATTTTTCTTTCGATATTATTGTCCCTTTTTTTACTGTTATTTTGTGCAATTTTCATTTTTTTTCTGTGCGTTATGTTAAGCTCGAGTATCAGTTATCATGTGTATTTCATTTTATGCATGACCCATGCTAATTTGTAAGTTGTCCCATAGCTTGGAATCCATTCTCTGTTGGACTTATACTTTCTCTTGTAGACTTATGTTTATATTTTGGCAGTCAGTTCCATGATGGCCATATACTAGACCCTAAAGTCGTACTTGAATCTTCTTAACGTGATTTTTTTTCATATTCTGCTTTAGTTGTCTGTTCTATTTCAAGTATGTGTATGTGGTGTACTTTTGTTTGTGTTGAATCCTATGAAGTTAGATTTAATGTTTTGTTTTAATTTCAGTGATAAGGGAATTTCATATATCATTTCCTGAAAAGCTTTTTAAGATCTTTTTGTTGTTGATACATTCAGTAGTATACAGTAGTTTTCAGAGTAAAGAGTATATTGTTTAAAACTATTTTTCTTAAGTATATTTTCTTATATCCATTTGTGAGAATTTAGAGAAGCCTAATTTTACATGTAATACTTTCCCCTCATATGTTTTGATATTTGATTTCAAAGATTATTTGTTGACTTCAGTATTCAGTAACTGCCTCATTGTTTTGAATTCTATTTACTTTAAGGATTATCTCCCATCCAGGCCAATATTTTTGAATTTCTATTCACAAAAGTCTTTTTAAAAATGCCTTGTACCATCTCTAGTAGAGCTCCCAGAAGTATATAACTACTAAAACACCTCCAGAAAAGCTTCATAATTTTACCTCCTAATTCAGTTTTTAATATCCTCTTTCTCTCATTTATATCAAACTTGCATAGCTGGCTCAGAAAACTCAACTGTTTAATCATACTGGATTTCTGTTATTCCCAAGTGCTTGTTCACTGCATCATTCAAGTCTTTTTGACACCATTTTTCCCTTTTGTCATTATGAAATAATTTACAAACACACACACACACTTGGGCCTCCATGGTGTAGCAGTTACCTTTACTGATCGAGTTACACATGGGCCCATCTGGGTTTGGTCCTGCATGGGTTTGAAGCCTGGATGCAGCGTTCAGCTTATACCCAATCCAGGCTGGTTGATAAATAGGTTCTTGGCTTAGGCTGGGTGTGTGTGTGTGTGTGTGTGTGTGTGTGTGTGTGTGTGTGTGTGTGTGTTTACACATAAGAGGGGAGACATGGTACATTTATACAGTGTTAAGAGGTGAGGCAACATGAGTGTAAAACTCTCCTTGTAACACAAATTGTAATCACAAACAAATATTACTGACATTCAGCTGCATGTCAGTGAGTGCACTGTGATGAGATGGACTAATTGTTAATTGCTAGTTTCTTGTCTTCTCACATGAAACTATTATATACCAGTTCAAAAAAGTGATCATATAAGGCTGAAGGCTATGTGGTAGATGTGGATTGTAAAAGAGCAGCAGAGAGAAGACATGAGAGGAGGTATAGTTATGGAAACTAAGAAAATTCATTTTTTTTTTTTCTAAGGGAACATTTATTGGGAAATGAATTTCAGTAATTAGTAACCAGAGCTTTATGGTAAAATGACATTTACAGTCCAGAGGTAGGAACATAAGTACTTCTAGCTACAAATACAGAGGGAGTTGGAAGAAAGAGGAAATCATGGTTTTGATAAAAGATGTTTAAAAAAAAAGGAGCTTAATGTGCTTTGGCAAAGATCTAGATAGCACTCCATCCAGCCATCATTTCAAGGATAAAAGAAAGCAAGGAATGAGTATATCAGGATAAGAAAGGAGTAACAAAGAAGCTTTGAAAAACGTTTTGCAGAAAATGCAGGAAAAAATCCAAACTTTTCCATAGATTTAGCTGCAGTCTGTTGTTGGTTATAGAACAGTTAACCAGGTTAAGGGATTCAAAGGGAGAAATTGTAGAGGATGATGTAAGGATATATGAGGAACTGAATGACCAGTTCTAAAATATTTTCAGAGTTAATGGGGAAGAAGTTTTAGAAAACACTGAGCTACCTAAAGTGGAGAGATTGATATTGCAGTTGAATTTCTTAAGAAAGGGAGTGACTGTTTTGTTGATTGCTTGGTTATGATTTTCACCATATGTATAGATTGGGGCTAGGTGCCTGAGGTATGGCAGAATGCATGAACATTGCTATTATTTGAAGGCAAGAGGGGCAAAGGTGAGTGTTCAAACCACTGGGGTGTAGGTTTTGTTGAGTGTACCTGTTTAAGATGTTGTATGGGAGTGGTAAGAGTCATGTGCCCAACATCAGAAGCATTGTGAAGTAGACAGTTTTCTTTTGACAAACCTCATAATAGCTTTAAAGTACACTATATCATATATAAGGCCAAAACTAGAATATGACTAAAATTTGGTCTTTCCCCCTAAAGAAGCACAAATAGCTAATAGAGAAGGTTCAGAGGAGTGTAGTAATGATTGTTGCAGAATAAAGAGAGCTAATTTACAGGGAAATGCTGAATGCTTTACATTAGCCCCTTTGGAGGAAGGAAGAGAGAGGTGACCTGATTACAACCTTTAAGTTATTAAACAGATTAACATTGTGGACAGTGAACAGCTCCCTGAAAGATGTAGGAACAAAGCAACCAGAGGATATAACATGAAATGAAGGAAGAAGCTTAATAAAAAAGATTGAATAAGTTCTTTTACTAGTGTAAGATTGGTGGATGAATGGAACAGAATTAATGAAGACATGGTTAATGTAGACAGCACACATGAATTTAAGAAGTTGTATGGTAGTGGAGAATGTTTGAGAGGCAGAGCCCGATAATTGTGTTACTCCCTCTCCTTACAATACAAATAGGTAAAAATGTAGAGATGGGAGGAATTTAGTAGTTTCATAAGTAAAGAGAGTGAAATAAAGAATACAGTCAGGTGCTGAAAATCGAGATACCAAATGAGGCAAGAAGACAGAAGAACTTTACCAGTACCACAGAGACCTCAAGGATAGTACATGCTGAGATTGACAGCCTGAAAGTAATGTTTACAAATGCAAATAAACTTGTAATAAATGGTAAAGAACTGGGACTCAAGGATTGCCTCAAGGATATTGCACCCCTTAGCGTTGGATTTGTAAAGACAAAACTTACTAGAAAGATAAGATCTCACCTGATGAATATCTAGTAGTCTTCAGTGGTCTTCTACCCCTACAGCATGAGCTAGGTCTAGGCTATTGGGTGGGGGTAGTTGGTTGATCAAGCTGTTGGAAGCCACAACCCATAGGCTCACGTAATCCCAACAGCCTTTCTTATGATAGCAGCCAAGGTTTTGAAGAGTCTTGGGCCCTGGATGTTTTAAATGTTCTCTCTTTTTGTGCATACTGCACCTTTAGATTTCAAAGGTGGTATTTTAGAAAGTATTTCATACCTGATGTGCTAGTGGGATGTTATTTCCAAGTGTGAGTTTGAAACCATACCTTCTTAGATTTTCAGGGTTAGATAATGATATACTTCTCACACTTGCACTCCAGGAGTATAGCTTATAGATCTTAGTCATTCCTAGCAATTTAGATTTTTACCAGATTAGCATGAGCTGTGAATGATCTCTGAGCATCTTATGATTTTGCAATTTTCCCTGCCATGTATTGTAATGTTAGAACACAGCATTATTCAATTCATGGAAAACTTAGTGCTTTGAATAACGTCATTTTTTATTTTTCTTATGTTGTTTTGAAAGTTTCTTGAGTTCAGAGGCATACATAGTAGTTTGAAGAAAAAGAGAAGACAAAGGAAGAGAAGGATAGACTCTTTTGATAAGAGACAGCCGTATGTTTCGGGAAATGGTAGAAGATAGCCCATTCAACAAATGCTTGGTGGGAATAGTAACTGTAGGAAAAAATGTATAGTGGTGTTGATGAATAGTCCTCCAAAGAAGTTTAGTGAGTCAAAGCAAAATA
Organism: Panulirus ornatus; assembly: GCF_036320965.1. Classification (NCBI taxonomy): domain Eukaryota; kingdom Metazoa; phylum Arthropoda; class Malacostraca; order Decapoda; family Palinuridae; genus Panulirus; species Panulirus ornatus. The sequence goes on from NC_092295.1 coordinate 890,832, forward strand.
AATTCAGGTGAAATCCATACCCTCAGGCAACTCATGTTCACACATCAAGAAAATTAATAGCCCCAGAACAGAGCCCTGTGGCACTCTGCTGGTAACCTCAACCCATTTTGAGACAGATCCTTTGACATACGTCCTTTGTACCCTCCCACTGAGACAGTCTTTTATCCATTGTAGGAGTTTCTTCCCTTATTCTTGGTGATCCACCTTCTTAATCAGCCTCTCATGTGGTATATTGCTAAATGCTTTCTAGCTGTCCAGATACAAACAATCCAGCCAGCCTACCCTTTTTTATAAGACAGCTCTTTCTCATAGGAATCTAAGAGGTTTGTTACACATACCCTCTTTCAACTAGATTTTCATTCTTTTAGATAATTTCTCCTTTGTAGAAAGATATCTATTTGCTTTTTCATTATCTTTTCCAGAGCTTTGTAGATTGTACTTGTCAGTGAGATCAGTCCGTAATTCATTGCCTGTTCACTGCCTCATTTCTTACAGATAGGTATGACATTTACCATTTTCCATCTAGTACTTTGCCTCCCACTTGTGACATTTTGATCAGCATTTGAGGATAAGTTTGTTGTGTGTGTCTGCACACATCTTCAGCATTTTTTTTTTTTTTTTTTCATACTTTGTCGCTGTCTCCCGCGTTTGCGAGGTAGCGCAAGGAAACAGACGAAAGAAATGGCCCAACCCCCCCCCCCATACACATGTACATACGTCCACACACGCAAATATACATACCTACACAGCCTTCCATGGTTTACCCTAGACGCTTCACATGCCTTGATTCAATCCACTGACAGCACGTCAACCCCTGTATACCACATCGCTCCAATTCACTCTATTCCTTGCCCTCCTTTCACCCTCCTGCATGTTCAGGCCCCGATCACACAAAATCTTTTTCACTCCATCTTTCCACCTCCAATTTGGTCTCCCTCTTCTCCTCGTTCCCTCCACCTCCGACACATATATCCTCTTGGTCAATCTTTCCTCACTCATTCTCTCCATGTGCCCAAACCATTTCAAAACACCCTCTTCTGCTCTCTCAACCACGCTCTTTTTATTTCCACACATCTCTCTTACCCTTACGTTACTTACTCGATCAAACCACCTCACACCACACATTGTCCTCAAACATCTCATTTCCAGCACATCCATCCTCCTGCGCACATCTCTATCCATAGCCCACGCCTCGCAACCATACAACATTGTTGGAACCACTATTCCTTCAAACATACCCATTTTTGCTTTCCGAGATAATGTTCTCGACTTCCACACATTTTTCAAGGCTCCCAAAATTTTCGCCCCCTCCCCCACCCTATGATCCACTTCCGCTTCCATGGTTCCATCCGCTGACAGATCCACTCCCAGATATCTAAAACACTTCACTTCCTCCAGTTTTTCTCCATTCAAACTCACCTCCCAATTGACTTGACCCTCACCCCTACTGTACCTAATAACCTTGCTCTTATTCACATTTACTCTTAACTTTCTTCTTCCACACACTTTACCAAACTCAGTCACCAGCTTCTGCAGTTTCTCACATGAATCAGCCACCAGCGCTGTATCATCAGCGAACAACAACTGACTCACTTCCCAAGCTCTCTCATCCCCAACAGACTTCATACTTGCCCCTCTTTCCAGGACTCTTGCATTTACCTCCCTAACAACCCCATCCATAAACAAATTAAACAACCATGGAGACATCACACACCCCTGCCGCAAACCTACATTCACTGAGAACCAATCACTTTCCTCTCTTCCTACACGTACACATGCCTTACATCCTCGATAAAAACTTTTCACTGCTTCTAACAACTTTCCTCCCACACCATATATTCTTAATACCTTCCACAGAGCATCTCTATCAACTCTATCATATGCCTTCTCCAGATCCATAAATGCTACATACAAATCCATTTGCTTTTCTAAGTATTTCTCACATACATTCTTCAAAGCAAACACCTGATCCACACATCCTCTACCACTTCTGAAACCGCACTGCTCTTCCCCAATCTGATGCTCTGTACATGCCTTCACCCTCTCAATCAATACCCTCCCATATAATTTACCAGGAATACTCAACAAACTTATACCTCTGTAATTTGAGCACTCACTCTTATCCCCTTTGCCTTTGTACAATGGCACTATGTACGCATTCCGCCAATCCTCAGGCACCTCACCATGAGTCATACATACATTAAATAACCTTACCAACCAGTCAACAATACAGTCACCCCCCTTTTTTAATAAATTCCACTGCAATACCATCCAAACCTGCTGCCTTGCCGGCTTTCATCTTCCGCAAAGCTTTTACTACCTCTTCTCTGTTTACCAAATCATTTTCCCTAACCCTCTCACTTTGCACACCACCTCGACCAAAACACCCTATATCTGCCAATCTGTCATCAGACACATTCAACAAACCTTCAAAATACTCATTCCATCTCCTTCTCACATCACCGCTACTTGTTATCACCTCCCCATTTACGCCCTTCACTGAAGTTCCCATTTGCTCCCTTGTCTTACGCACCCTATTTACCTCCTTCCAGCATATATAATGAAATTTCATCAAGACTATGAGTTTTGTATTTTGCTAATGTCTTTCCTAGATATCTCACTGTTTTTTAAAGCTTCCTCTCCACTCCAGCTCATTGGTGATGGAACTGTATTGTAATACAATATGAAAACACTTTTGATCTTCTTATTTAGTTCCTTACATATCCTTCCATCATCCTCCATAATTTTTCTCTCTGAATCCCTTAGCCAGATTTGCTGCTCTTTTACTGACAATACTTTCCTCATGAATTTATGGAAGAGTTTTTGATTTTTTCCTTCATTGTCCACAGCAGTCTTTTCAAAGCTTTGTTTTCCATTATTGTGGTGGAAGGTTAAGTGATACTTACAATAAAGTTGCAGGAACATAAGACCATCAGTCCTAAATACAGAGGAGAGGTTGAGCATGAGGGAGATATCTTCAGTAAATGTCAAAATTGAAATGGTTTGTAAAGATAAAGGCAATGCGCTATCCAGCCAGCATGCATGAGTTTGGAGAGAGCAAGAAATGAGTGTGTAAGAAAGGAGGCACCAAGAATGTTGTAAAAAATATTTTTGACTTTTGCAGGATTATCCAAAACTTTTCCATGTTTTCATCAGTTATGAATTATCAACTAAAGCGCAGCTAATCAGGATAACGCATCCAAAGGGATTTGTTATGGAGGATGCAAGATTTTTGCAAGGAATTGAGTGACAAGTTTAAGAGTTGTTTCATAGTGGAAGACATTATAGCCACTACGCTGTAAGATGGAATGGGTAGCTGATTTTAGAAAGCATTAAGATACGTAGAGAAGACATAAACAGAATATTAAACAATTTTGGTTCATATAAGTCTCTTGGTCTTTATGAAATTTGTCCATACACTAATGCCTCAATTAATGCTCAGGATACATTCTTGGAAAATATAGTGTTAAGCCATACAGTTCTCTATGGGGTCATTATACCATTGCATGTATGGAGATGCATTTCTGATGACATTACTTTTTACCTATAAGGTATATATACTTCATTGTATATGAGAGTTACATGTATTGATAAACACAGATTGCTACACTAACATATTTTTAGTTAATGAATAACAAATAAAGATTGCGCAATATTTTATCATGAATAATAGTCATTTGATGAATAGTGATGATTGTAGTAGAAGTGAAGGATTTAGCGTTTTGGTGAGATGTGTTAGGTGGGAGTTAGAAGACTGTGGATATATGATAGGAGGTGATATTTGTATCATTTCCTTTGGCAACATTGCCAAACACTGTTGAACAGCTAATATCTACTCACAAAATTGAGTGTGAGTACACATGACAGCTAGACAGTGTGAATGAATGGGGCCTTTTTGTCTGTATTCTTGGCACTACCTTGCTGAATCAGGGGATAGCGATGCCGTTTTCCTGTGGAACAGGGTAGAGACAGAAAAGGATGAAGGCAAGCAAGTATGAATATGTACATGTGTGCGTATGTGTATGTATATGTATGTATATGTTGATATGTATATGTATGTATATGTGTGTATGTGGGAGTTTATGTACATATATTTTTATATGAGTGGGTGAGCCATTCTTCATCTGTTTCCTGGCACTACATTGCTGACACGGGAAACAGCAATTATGTAAAATCAATAAGTAAATAAGTATAAATTAACAGCATTGTATCCCTTCAGAATTAAGTCACATAATATTTTGATATATGGAACAAGAAAAGCAGAAAGGTAGGGATGATTAGAGAGACGAAGCAGAAGGGTATGGTAATCCCCACCCAGTGTGTTGTCAAGCACTCCTCACTAAGCATAGCTTCTGAAGCTTAGCATTTCTTAGATTTTTCTAACAAACTGCTACTTGAATGAGTCACCCGCATTGCTGTTAACATTATGTTCATCATGACTGGAGCTTTTATCTTGTCTGCATTCTTAATAATGGTTCTAATTGTTGATGTGGCCAGTTTGAAAGCATCAACGATATTGACATGGTGCTCACCAACTTCCATCTGCCACAACACTTGTAGTTTTAAATCCAAGGAGAAACTTCTCCTGGGCATTTTAGATACACCAGCAGCAGTAGAACGTGCTGGGTATCTTCCAGAATGTTGTAGAGATGGGGCCCCATTATTGTGAAACTTCTCCCCCCATCAGTACAAATAGGTAAAGAAATTAAAATCATACATTTTAGCTGTCTTATTTCTCCGTTATGAAGTGGTTTGTGTTAATGACCTCAAGATAACATGGGCAGGCATGGGTTTGAATTCCAGGTGTTGCATTTGGCCCAACTGATCATGCTTTATTTGTGGCTGGTCAATAAATGGGTGCCTGACTTAGGCTGTGGTGTGTGTGTGTGTGTGTGTTTGTACATGAGATGGATATGATACATATATACAAGGCTAAGAGACAGGCAACTCATCTAAAAGTCTCCTGGAACACATGAATACTAATCACAAATTGTAAACAAACACACGCACACGCACACACACACACACACACACACAAACACACACAAAATCACTTGTATTTAGTAACATGACAATGTAGAGCGAGATATGGTGGTTGTTGTCTGTTATTTAGCAACACATTCTTCTGAGGGCTTTATCACTCTTAATCACTTATGCATGAATTTCACAGTTATCTTGTTTAGAAAACTTCATAGTTTCCACCTTTGTTATTCCTTTTATAAGATCCTACACATAATATGCCGTAATTAACCATTCTTGGAGTTCTCAGTTATGGCTGAGGTAACTGTACCTTTGGAATTTCCTGTAGTAACCACTTACCAGTAACTAATATGCTATAACTTTACATTTTTCGATAAGATATTTCTGTATCCTCCATTTGATGAATGCGTTTTCCTTGTTGGCAATGCTCCACAGTTGTAAAGCCAGTTAAAGTTAGACTCAAATATCTCCATTTGTCTAAATTGAGATGTGCTCTAAGCACTTGTTTATCACTTCTGTTCATACTAAAGAAACCTCTAACTGCCTGGCTATCTCCCATAATATATTCAAAGTTTGTTTGAAGTTTGACCCTTAGCTTGCCATTGACAGCCCCGAGCATGTGCAGACCTCCTGAGAGTTTTCTCTGCAACAATGGCTACTGCATCCGAGCAGATCAGCGTTGTGATGGAACCACTGACTGTCAAGACACCAGTGATGAGAGAGATTGTCCACGTAAGCCCCCCTGTCCCTCCCTAGAAAGCCCATGCTAGACACAGTATAGTCCCAAATTGACCACCTTATTAACACAACATACCACCCTCCTTCTGTTCTCTGCATAAGTTATCTTTCAAAATGAAATAACCTGTATATTTTGTTTGTCAGATAGGAACTTGCATTTATCATTTTGAATATTTTTGAGAGATGCAGAGCTTGCTTAGTACGTGATGACAATGCATTAGAAGAAGTCTTATCTTTAGAATACTATTTTATTAATTTCCAGAAAACAAGCACGCCTTCATGCTCTTCATCCATCCCTTAGACAGTGCATTGGAAGAAGTTTTATCTTTAGAATACTATTTCATAAATTCCTAGAAAATGTGCACACCTTTATGTACTTCATTCATCCCATGTGAGTGGATGTATATTCAGTGATAAGTAATAGAGAGGGAGATACAGTTTAATAGTAAATTTGGGATATAGTTGATCTTTAGAATGCTACTGTAATACAGCAGAATATTTTGAAAATACGTCTTTTCATGAACAATGTATTGAATTGAAAAAATGCATTTCAGATATACTGCACAATATCATAAGTATTGAACTTGGAAATATATCAACCATAGCTTCCCAAGAACTGAATTTTCATATCAGTTATTTTTAGATTGCTGTAATAATTAATTAGACCCTATCTATGTAAATGAAAATTGATTTTATTTAAGAAGTGGAAGGGTAAGCCAATTCTTGTATGTTAAATCAGTTTCTTTCATGAAATGCATTTTGACAAATGCCTTGCCTAAGAATTTAGTTACAACCTGGTTGAAGATTACTGAGACCTAATAGTAACTCCCTGAACATTTTTCAGAATATGACAAATTGGTTTAGCTCTCGGACAAGCAGTGTATAACAGTATTATAAGAATAGTCATGGAAATCAGATTGAGAATTTACCACATCATTGTGGTAATCATATCTGTTAAGAAAAAACTTTAATAAGAATATTAGGGCAAGGCACACATAGAGAAAAAAAAAGCTTTATGTTGAAACTATGTACTTTGTGTAAGTTAAACTCTTCATGACTCTTCATGGAATTCTCTCATAAGCAGTTAGGTTACCCTAGGAAACAAAGGAGAACACCCTAAGTTACACAAGTTATGTTAAATGGTCATAGAAAGTACTTGTGTAATGTGTTCGAATGGGAGTCTTAAAAGTATGCTTAACCCTTTCCATGAGCATCCAACTTAATTTCACTTCACATTTTTGTGTGAACCCTGACTTTCAACATTTTAAACTTGTCTTCAAGATCAAGCTGCAAGGGCTGATATTTTTGCTATAGGTTGCGTAAGACTACAATATGGAAAATTACAGTCCTATTCATAATTTGCTTTTGTGACCTCATTTCATGCTGTCACTCATGTTTTATAGCTTCCTAGATTTTTTTAGCTTTAAAGTTGTTTTACAGTCATGATATGTTGTATATCTGTGATTGTGAGAATTATTTCCACTGGAAGTGGACACGTTTTTAGTGGCCTTAAAATATGGCTTTGCTTATCCGGTGATTTATTACATAAATGTATCTACCTCCCTTCTGCCCTGCTCTCTCCATCACCACATGGGGCAGGCCAAATGGTAAGTTGATTTTTTTTTTTTTTTGTTTTTTCATGGTTTTATAGTTGTTTAGGTGTGTTATTGCTGGTAGTGTACAAGTGTAATATATGCCACTGTGGGCCTTTCCACTCAATTTCAATTTCATCCAAATGTACAGTTGTACTGCACTTCCTCATACTCCTGCCTCCTCTATTTGTCAAACCATTGATCAGGATTCTCTCACTTTGCATGCCACCCCATTCCAAACATACCACATCCACCACTCTCTCTTACTCATTCAGCAGTCTTTCAAGATTCTCCATCTTTTTATCATAAATTTTTTCCCCTGTTACCACTTCCTCATCTGCTACCATGTATTGCTCACATTTTTTATTTTTTTCTCTTCACACTTTTCATCTCATTAAAGAATATTTTCCTCCTCTCCTTAAAGATCATATATTCTTTTTGACTCTATCTCTAATTTGCCTTGTTTTTCAGCTTTTGTACCTTTCTCTTGACCTCCTGTCACTTTCTCTTGTACACCACTAAGTTACATACACTCCATCCCTATGGATACTGTCCATACACCTGTTTTCTCTTGTTCACAAGTAGTTTAACTTGTTCCCACCTTTCACAACCCATCTCCCACTTTATGCATGCCATACATTTCACTTGCTATGCAAGTGCTGCTTCCCTAAATATCTTCCATGCTTCTCTCACACTCCTTGTTTTGATTACTTTCACTGTATAGCACTCATACTCAGTTTTTCATGGTGTCCATGCACATGGGTCTCTTTTCCAAGCTCTTACTTTGAATACCTTTATGCATATGATGAGTGATCAAACATCCCACTTTCTGACCCTATCAGCATTTTAGTACCCAACAGCACCTTTGCACTCCTGGCAGTTAGCACATAATCCAATGATGCCTGTTGACTCCTAACCCCACACTCCCACACTCCCAATCACCAGTCCTTTTTCAGCAAACAGCTCTGTAAGCTATTCTTTACTCTTATCTACACCAGGTAATCCATTTCCCACAAATATAACCTCAAATGTCACAAAACCCACTCATGCTTTCAGATCCCTTTGCGCCAAAATTCAATCCCTTGCGTCAAAGTTGATAAAACAGTCTCTCAGATCCTTACCACTAACACTTTTCTGCTCCTCTCATTATCACTTGCATAAGCACTAAAAATCACCCTGCTTTCATTGCTTGCATTATAATCCACATCAATTTTGAACTCGCATCCTTACACTTTAACACGGTCCAACAGCTCCTGCATTGTTAGAATTGCCACTCCATCTTTTGTTCCTTGCCGTTACACTAGACTCAGACTTTATCCCAGACTTTATTCCCCTGAACATTCTCAAACCATTCTGCCCCTATCCACTTTATCTTACTCAAAGACAGAACTCCCAGGTTTCTCTCATCATTCATAGCACCTGTTTCCCCCATGTCATCCTGGTTACATTCAGACTCCCAAGCCTGAGCTTTTGATGAGAAAATCTCATTTGGCTCTTTCTACTTGAATTTTGAAAGTTATGATCCATTGAGGGGAATCCCTCCACTCCTGACCCCCATAGTCATCAGAGAGACACTTTGGTAGGTTTCTTATTCCCATGTCCCTTGGGATGAAGAAAAATTGTGATTTAGGATAAAGAATAGTATGAATTATGTGTTGTCAAATGTTGGATGAGAATTTCTTGTTCGTGGATTGAATTACATAAACTCTCATGTATATGAGGCAGAAAGATAAAACATCATCTAGGCTAGGTTAGCCTTTGCATTGCTGGCTAGCTGCATGGCAGTTACTGCTATTCATGACAATCAGTTGGTAGTACCTCCCTTTCCCTTATCAGTGCATGTCTACCACCGAGTATGGCAAGAAAATGTGGGAGAAAGAAAAATAAATTCATATGGGGATAAATATTCTATCTCCTTATTCCCTGATTGTTGGAGAAGGTCACTAAGAGGGTTGGGAGTGGGAGGCTGGAACCTCCCCTAATTGTATTTCAGTTTCTAAAGGATGAAACAAGAGAAGGAGCCATGCAAGGAGTGCTCATGCCTCTCAATGGCTCAGGCTGGGATACCTAAATGTGTGTGGATATAACCAAGACAGTAAGAAAGGAGAGATGGGTATTATGTTTGAGGAAAGAAACCTGGATGTTCTGGCTCTTGAGTGAAAAAGGTAAATGTGAAAAATGATTTGGTAATGTCGTAGGGATAAAGTTAGGGGTTGGTGCGAGGGCAAGAGCTAAGGAAGGGGTAGCAATACTGATTAAACAGGAGTTGTGGGAAAGTGGTGTGAACAAGTGTTGGGAGATGAGCTCCAAATTGATGTGGGTAGATATGAAAGTGGGCTGCAAGAGATGGATGATTATTAGTGCTTATGTACTTGGCTATGAGAAGGATGATGATGAGAGGCAAGTGTTTTGGGAGCAGCTGAGTGAATGTGTCAACTGTTTTGATGCTAGAGATTGGATATTAGTGATAGGAGATGTAAATGTTTGAGTAATGTGCCACTTGAGAGCATCATTGGAGGTTATGGAGTATTCAGTGAAGTGAATAGGAATGGTGGACAGCTTATGGAGTTGTGTGTTGAAAGCGGACTGGTGATTAGGAATACCTGGATTAAAAAGAGGGACATGAATAAGTATACATGGATGAGTTGGAACAGTGGTACATGGGTATTATTGGGTACATAGTAATGGGTAGGAGAGCAATAGAGAAACTCTTGGGTATGAATGTGTTGAGAGGGGCAGCTGGTGGGATTTCTGACAGTTACATGGTGGAGGCAAGAGTGAAGGTCAGTAGGGGTTCTCAGAAAAGAGGAAACAATATGAGTGAGAAAAGTATAGTGAAAGTAAGTGCAGTTGGGAAAGAGATGTGTATATGAAGAAATATCAGGAGAGATTGGGTGTAGTATGGATAAAGATGAGAGTTAAAGCAAGAGGAATGGATGAAGAATGGGAGATATTTAGGGTAGCAGTGCACATAATTGCAAGAGAAGTTTGTTGCAGGTAAGAAAGGGTAGTGAGTGGTAGTGTGATGAAGTAAAGTTCCTTGGCAAAGAGAAAAGAGAGACATATGGGTATTACTTATGGGTAAGGAGTGCAAATGATTGGGAGATATACAAAAAAGAGCCACAGGAGGTTAAGAGGGAGCTGCATGTGTTGAAAAAGATAGCAAATGAGAGGTGAGGTGAATGATTAGCAGTTAGCATCAGGGAGAATAAGGTGATGTTTTGGAAGGAGGTTAATAGCATGAGAATAACAAGAAAACAAATTGGAACATTGTGAAGGGATACATGGGACAAGTAGCGAGTAGGAGGCAGCATGAGTATTTTGAAGGATTGTTGGATGTGTGTGATGTTAGGGAGGCAGATAAGTGTAAGATGCTTGGTCCAAGGAAGAGTGCGAAGAGAGACAGTCATGGAAAGGGGTTTGATAAAAAAAAGAAGAGGTGCTGAAAGCCTTGTATAAGGTGAAATGTGGCAAGGAGGCATTTGCAGTGGATTTCTTAAGAAAGTGTTGACTGTTGTTTATTGGTTAGACAGAATCTTCATTGTATGTATGGATCATGGGTAGGTACCTGAGGATTGGCAGACTGCATATTTAATGCGAGTTTATAAAGGCAAGGAGGACAGAGGCATTTGTTCAAACTACAAAGGTATAAGTTTAGTGAGTGCATGTGGTAAGTTATATGGGAAAGTGGGGAGAAACAGTATGGTTTCATGGGTGTTAGAGGATGTGTGCATTAGGTGTTTGATTTGAAGAATATCTGTGAGAAATACTCAGAGAAACAGAGGAGTCTGTTTGTGGTATGTGGTATATATATGGATCTGGAGAGAACATATGATAGGATTGATTGAGATGCCTTGTGGAAGGTCTTACATTATATTGTGTGGGAGTAAAGATACTAGAAGCAATCATAATATTTTATCAAGAATCTAAGGTGTTTGCACAAGTAGAAAGAGAGGAGAATGAGCAGTTCCAGGTGAAGGTTGGTCTGTAGCAGGGGAATGTGATGTCACCATGGCTGTTTGATTTTTTTATGGATGACATAGTGAGGGAAGTAAATGCAAGAGTCTCGGAGAGAAGGATGAGTATGCATTTTGTAGGGGGTGAGATTCAAGAGAGAATCTGCAGAGGTTGGTGACTGAGTTGTGGAGAGTGTGATAAGAAGGGAGTTAAGAGTACTTGTGAATAAAAGTAAGATTATTAGGTTTAGTAATGCAGAGTGACGGGTTAGTTATGTGAATTTGAATAGGGAAATTTTGAAGATGTGAAGTGTTTCAGGTAATTGGGAGCAGACATGGCAGTGGATGTGTAAGTGAGTCATACATAGGTTTGTTGAGGGGGAGGAGCGAAGGATCTGTGAGCATTGAGAAATATGTGGAAAGAGAGGTTATTATTATAAAGGGTGAAAATAGTTATGTTTGAAAGTATACTAGTCCCAGCTATGTTGAATGGATGCAAGGCATGGGCTGTTGATGAGGATGGATGTGTTGGAAATGATATGCTTGAGGACAATATGTGGTGTGAGGTGGTTTGATCAAGTAATGATAAAGGGAGAGATAGAAGTTTGGTAATAAAAGAGTGTAGTTGAGAGAGCTGAAGAGGATGTGCTGACAACAAATGGTTTGGACACATAGAGAGAAGGAGTGTAAAGGTTACTTTAGAAAGTACTTAGCTACCCCTGCTTGGATATCCACCCTGTCAGATGTGAAATTAGAGAAGCTGGGAATCACACAAAAAGATAACTTACAACAATCACTGGCTGCCTAGAAATTACAAACATACAACACAAGATAACAGAAAGATAATTCCAGCAGTGCCTCACCTCAATATGCTCAGGACTCATTTTAGAACAGCTCTGGATCCCTCCCAATAAACCCACTTATTAACAAACACCAACCCCTAACATCCTCCAACACTACAGCATTATGTACCGACATGTCCCACTTAACCCAACAAAGATACCATTGACGAAATACATGCAGACTATTATGGCCCTACAGGCATCAAGCAGGTATCCTTCTGACCAGCTCTCAAATGATGCTCCCCCACATATACTTCCATATGAAACTGCATTCCCCAGACATGTTAAAGATACATTTTCTCATCCATGTTTTGGACACCGCCCACTTTTCAACATAAAAACATTAATTCGACATATCCGAGACGCACCTTTTGCACTTAAGACGCTGAACACTTGAATGTTAATTGTCCTGTGTTTACTCCACAAAGACATACACACAGCATCACTGCTCTTTTTGAACTGCAAACCTGCCCGTTAGATGTGGCAGGGTTCCTAAGCGCTAAGGGAGTGCCATAGAAATGGGATCTTGGGGAGGGAAGGTAAAGGTAAAGGTATAGCACACCACATATGCAATATGACAATGAAACTATCTTAGTAATAATTCATTCGTGTAGAATTTCTTGTTTCACGTATAGTATTTTACTTCAGCTTGCAGATATGTTAAACTGGCATGTGAAGTGAACCGGTCACTTGATGCCTTGATCTAGAATTGACATATGTTGCTAAGTGTCATCTGTAAAATCCTCCCATGCCTTTGGCTTTTTGAATTATAGTGTTCAATTTTTTGATATCCAATGCTATTTAGTTCATTATAATAATGAGTGTTGGTGAACTTCGAATTCCTGTAATTTTTATGATTTTTTAACACAAACTGTAGAATAAGATTTTTATGTATTTCCCCTTAATATTTCTAAAGTAGCTTTACATCGTGAGTTACCAACTTGCACAGTGTTATTACATTTTACTTTTCCCAGATAGTTGATCCTGTAATTAGCTGGAATTAGATACCAACTAAAATGCACATTATATCTACAAATCACATTCCACACAAAGCATGGGTTATTGTAGACAGTTTTTTATTACTATAGTTTTTGATACTTATTTCATATGTTGCCAAGTTGACTATTTAGTTTAACAGCATCTTGCTTAATTTTACCAGTTAATTTGTAGTACATGCATGAATTTGCAAATTTAACATGCACATTTGCCAATATTGGTATAAAGATAGTTGGTTTTGTAACAGTGCTCGGTAATTAGTGTTGTATTAATATCAACTTGTGTACTAATAATTTATTTTAGTAGAGTTGGCATAGATACAGAACATAAACACTCAACTGTGCCCTATTGTCAAGTGGATGTGGACTTGAAATTATAGTTCATATATTTAATGTTGGGGATTATTTATTTGCTTATGTATCAAGCTTTTTTTTTCTTTTGTGTGTATGTGTGTGTGTTAGATGACTTCTTGTTTGTGCTTATGCTTAATGACATTACCTTGTCTCATAATAGAGGTATTACTTATAGCTTTGCTGATTTTTATCATGGGAAGGATCTCCAACATTCATGATTTTAGGGCAGATTTGATGTGAAAGGGGTGACCTGTAAGGATATAGGTGATATTAGGCTGTCTGAAATGGAGGAGAGACTGATATTTAACCAGCTTACCTCACTGGTCACCATTTAAATTGATGCAGCTTTACTGACCTGGTTACACAATAATTTCAGCTTTGTGCACGAATAACGACTTTCGGTGTGACGATGGTACTTGCCTCCCACTGGAAGATAGGTGCAATGGGCTGCCGGAATGCATAGACCAATCGGATGAGGCCAACTGTAGTATGTACAATATCCCTCCCCATCTATTTTACATCCCTTTCATTTCTGAGTGGCCTGTGTTATCCACCATAGTATAGCCCACTTATTCATGCTATAGTACTACAGGTACACCACCGAATTTCCGGCAACTGATGGTTCAGCACCTCCTTTAGTCAGGACAAAATTACATGTTGGAACTTGAAATTACCTCGGCCACCAGACTAGTTAACTGGGCGGCCAGAGATGGTGTTGTGTGTAGGGCACACTTATTTACATTCTTTACATTGCTCTTGTTGGTGGTGATACTGCAATTCTGTGAGATTTTTTAGCTTATTTTGCTTAAATCTAATCCTAGCTATGGCTTCTAAGACATATGAGAGTGTCAGTCGTGTCAAACGTAAACACCAGTCCATATCAATCCAAGATAAAATAGAACTGTTGAAAAAAATGGACCATGGTGTTTCATTTTGTAAGTTGTGTGACATCTACAGTATTGATTCATCAACTGTTTATGATATAAAGAAGCAAAGGGAGAGAATATTGAAATTCTATGCAGACAGCGATTCCAAGAAGCAAATGACGATTAGAAAAACTATGAAAGATGGTAAGAGTACTGAGCATGATCGAGTGATAATGCAATGGTTTTGACTGCATAGTAGTGATGCAGTGGACTTGTCAGGTAGCATGATAATGGACCGGGCTAAATTGTTCCATAAAGAACTTAAATTACAACATTAGTGTGACTGTAGTGAAGGATGGCTTCAAAGATTCAAGAAGCATCATGGAATTTCCATGAATAAAGTGTGCAAGAAAAGTGGTCTGCAAACTATGGAGCTGCCAAGTATGTGGACGACTTTGTGAAACTCATAGCTGACGAGCACCTCACTCCTGTGCAGGTGTATAATGCAGACAAAACTGTGTTATTCTGATGATGACACTTAGGAAAACACTAACAACAGAAGACAAAGCCCCCATAGGATTCAAACAATTTAAGGACTGACTTACCATCTTAGGGTGCTCAAATGCAGCAGATATGCACAGATATAAACCGCTGGTGATAGGAAAAAGTAAATGTCCCAGGGCCTTGAAGGGTGTTAAAATTTACCCAGTAACATACCATGCAAATAAAAATGGCTGGAATACAACCAAGCTTCTCTTAAAGAAATTGATAAATTTGCATTTAATGTTTTGTTTAATCTTGTTTAATTGATACCTGTAATCTTGTTTCACTAATGTACTACTGTACATTTATTTGTTTGATTTACATTTAATATTTGTTTGATTTAAATTTCTAGCAGTCCATGGTATACTTTAGACACATGGGAGATGTATGATAAGTGGGTTAGAGGTGTGTTGATGAATTATTATTACGTGACCACAGTTGGTCCAGCAAAATGGTTAATCTGGCAAGGCTTTGGAACCAAGAGTGCCAGAAAATCAGTGGTGTACCTGTACTGAATTGTTACCATCTTGATTTTGATTTGGTAATCTCCTGTTTTGTCATGAGGTTGTAATGCCCATGAAACAGTGTAATGTTAAGAGTATTTTGACTGGATGATATTGTTTTACTTATTGATTTATCAGTATAGATTATATCTGTGCATTTGAGTTGGGATAAATTAATCTTATATTGAAAAGCTTTTATTCTGCCTCTATTTGGTAGGCATCAATATCTCTCTTCTTTTTTTCATGTTCTCCATTAGCATATGATT
This sequence comes from Panulirus ornatus, assembly GCF_036320965.1. Lineage (NCBI taxonomy): Eukaryota > Metazoa > Arthropoda > Malacostraca > Decapoda > Palinuridae > Panulirus > Panulirus ornatus. Next base: position 906,467 of record NC_092295.1, read on the forward strand.
CATGAAAATTTCCAAAACATTTATTTTCCAAATTTTCCAAAATTATTCCCATCATTAAACAGCAATACAGTAGCAAATAGATCATTTAGACAGCTGTGTTAATGTTGCCTTGGAATACATTTTCTTTTCAAACCTTTTCTTCTGATGTACTTGACCAAAAGACTTTTTAAAGTGCTCTTCCTTGCATTTGTATCTTCAAGCACTAAGCCCCAGCCATAATACTTGAAACATTTGCTTCATCATTATAGATGTTTGTTGGACTCTCTGGTAAATGCAGCAGTTACCCCTTCACTTCCTGCAAGCACATGAGTGTTAGCATCCTGAATTTTACAATTAATCACACACACACACACACACACACACACACACACACACACACACACACACACCCTTGGGAGTCGTCAGAGTCCCACCTTAGGAGGACTTTCTTAGACAAAAGGGAAGCGGGATGGATTGTTTGAATATGAACTACCAGTAAGTACTTGACTTTCTGTTCATGGGAGAATGGAAAGGAACAAAGTGTGCATGTCAGAGAAACCTTCTCAAAATGGATGAAATTTACTACAGTGTCCTGTTGTGGGACCATAACTCTTCTTGATTTATGTGAGACTTTTTTGAAGGTATGGACTCCTACCTGCATATGTTTGCAGATTATACAAAGGTCATGATGGAAGTAAAAAGTAAGGAGGATTGCATCAATATACAAGGGGACCTAAACATCTCCAAAGTTGGTCTGATATGTGATTGATGAAATTCAATACGAGCAAAATGAAAGTATTGAGGTTGTGAAAGAAGGCCTTGATATGATTATAATTTAGCAGGAAATAAACTTCAGGATTCTGTGTGGGATATGGACTTGAGAGTTGACATCTTCCCAAACCTGTTGCCAGAGTTTCACCAGAGGAGAACAGTTAATGAGACCAACTGTCTGCTAGCAGATAGAATATCATTTAAGTTCATGGATTAGGAATTATTCAGTAAGCTGTTTACATCATACATACCAGCCAAAACTAGAATATGCTTCTTGAATGTGGTCACTCCATATAAAGAAGCACAAAGAAAAGGTCCAGAGGTGGGTAAAGAAGAGATAAGAGAGCTAAGTTACTGGAAAGGATAGTGGCTTTAATTTTGCCCATCTTGGAAGAGAGAAGATTTAGAGGTAACCTGATCAAAATCCGAAAGTTTGTAGAACAGATTTGTGACATGGGGATAGAGTAGACAGAAGACAAAATGAAATAAAGCAAAATTACCTTAGAAAAGATGTAAAGAAGTACTTTTATAGTATGAGTCATGGGTGAGTGCAGTGGAATGACAGTGAGGACATGGTTAATGCAGGCAGTGTACGAAAATTCAAAATGTTAACTCTCAAATTCATCCTTTAATATACACTCCCAGACTTTGACACCAGCTTTGCAGCTTTTCATTCAGTTCTGTCACTAAGACTTTGTCATCTGCAAACAACAACTGTTTCACCTCCCATGTGCCCACACCATCCATACATATTTTACACTCACTCTCTGTCTCCAAGACGCTTGCCTTTACCTCCTTCTCTACCTCATCCATCCAGAGATTAAAGAGCCATGGTGACATCACACTGATGCAGACTTACCTTCACCTGGAACCATTCACCATCCTGCCTTCTTATGCCTCACAAGCCTTACTCTCATGGAAGAAAATCAAGTAGCTTTCTTGCCCTACCATAATTCGTAGCACCTTCCAGAAGGCATCTCTCTCAACCACATCATACACAGCTATTTTTTCATACTTTCTGCATAGCAAGATAGTGCCAGGAATAGACAAAGAAGCTGCCTCACTTGCTCACATCCACTCTGTAGCCATCATACATAATGCAGTCAGAGCCCCCTTATCTGCATACAAAACACAGACTTTTCTGTGGTTCCCACTGCAGACTTTATATGTCCTGATTCAGCCCAGTGACAGCTCCTTGTATACATCACCCCATATCGCACTTCTCATCTCATGCATGTTCATGCCCCAAGCAGTCAAAGCATGTCAGTAAATCCTTCCATCTCCTCAGTTCCCCCTTCGTTTTGTTTCCTCAGCTTCCAACATGTATAGTTTGTCTCTCCTCATTCATCCCTAGCATATGTCTATATCATTTCAGCATTCCCTCTTTGGCTTCGTCATACATACATTATTTTTCTTACCTCCCCTCTCTCATACCTTGTCATTTCTTATTTGATCAGCCCTCACAGCACAAATTGCTCTCAAATATTCAATTTCCAATGCATCCATTACTTTGAGTACTTTCTGATCTAATCTCTGTGCCACACATCCATAGAACACCAGCAGGAATAACGTACCATCAGACATACCCATCTTTGCCCTCCAAGACAGTGACTGACTTTCCACATGCTCCTCAATGCACCCAGGACCTCAGCCCCTTCACTTACCCTTTGTCTTACCTTGCACTTCATAGTTCAATATGCTGTTATATCCAATCTTAGGTATCTTAAGACACTGCATTTCCTCTAGGTTCTTTCCATTCAAAGTCAATTTCAACCAACCTGTCTCTTAATGCTCATAAACCATACTTTTATTTGCATTAACTATCAACTTGCCCATCTCACACACTATCCCAAACTCAGAAGCCATCTTTTGCAGGTTCTCCCTTAAATGTACCACTATCCATGTCATCAGCAAACAACAACTGCCTCACCTCCCAGGCCCCCAATATTCTACAGATCTGCCTATCCCTTTAAGACCCTGGCATTCACTTCCATGATCACCCAATCCATGAACTGGTTAAACATCCATGTCTGCATCACACATCACTGCTGCAGACCCAGCTTTTCTTGGAATGGTTGACCCTCCTTTCCTCCTGTTTATACACACGTCATAATGTTTTGATAAAAACTCTTCAGTGCTTCAAATAGCTTCCACCACAAAGCATCTCTGTCCACCCTGTCATATGCTTTCTCCAAAACCATGAATGCCACATACCAATTCTTCTGTTTCTCTAAAGTATTTCTTTCATAAATTCCTCAAATTAAGCACCTGATTGCACATCCTCTGTCACTCCTGAAACCACAGTACTCCTCTCAGTCTGAAACTCTCTGTGTACCACCATTCTCTCAGGCACTCTTCTCCCATGTATTTTACATAGTATACTCAACAAACTTATACCTCTGAAATTCTTTCTAATCAGTGAACAACAGTGCCACCCCCTTTCTTGAGAAATTCAGCTGCAATGCCAACCATTCCATCCACTTTGTCACACTTCCTCTTACACAAGGCAGTCACCAATTACTTTTTCACCAAACCTCTTGCCTTTATTTTCCCTTTTCTCATATCTGCATGAACCATACACCTCACATCTCCAACAAACTCATGTCAAATTGTTCAGCAGTCTTCAAAAATCGAATTCCATCTCCTCTTCCTCTTTAATGCCTTTTACCACATCCTCATCTGCTCCTGTCACTGGTGCTTCCTTTTGTTCTGTTGCTTTCCTCACGACACTCACCTTCTTAAATATTTCATTTCTCTTAAAGTTTACCAATAATCTTTCACCCCATCTTTCATTATACTCTTTCAGCCCCTTCATCTTCCTCTTGATCTCCTGCCATCTATTTGACTTGCATTCCTTCCTTTCAGGTAACTCCTGTATGCCTCTTTTCTCTTTTACAAGAATCCTGACTGCCTTACTATGCCACTCAGTTCCCTTTATCTCATGCCCACATCCCACCTTCCACATACCACACTTTTCTCACACATGTAAACTCACTTTTCTTAAATATTATCCATTCTGCACAGGCTTCATGATTTTATTTGCTTCAACCTTTTTCCAGTTTTTTAATCTTACGTGGTATCTTCTCAAACAGTTATCTTTTCCAAACTCGCTCATTTCTGTCATCCTCTTTCCACCCTTGTCATTTTCTCTTTTATCTAAGCCTTTGCAAATTTTCACCCTTGCCTCCAACAAGAAGTGATCAGACATCCCACCAGGTGCCCCTCTCAGCATATTTTCATCCAGAAATCACCTTTTAATGTATACCTGTGAATTAGTACATAATTCAGTAATGCCTGCTCACCATTAACCCAACTTACCCATGTACACTTTTGTATATCCCTTTCCTTTAAACCTAGTATTCCTAATCATCATTCCTTTTTCATTGCACAACTCTGTAAGCTGTTCATCATTTTTTGTTCACCCTGGGTATCTCATGACTCCAGGTTATACCCTCAACTGCCATATCATGCAGTCTTGCTTTCAAATGCCATATTACTAATCCCTTACATCATGATTGATGATACACTCTCTCAGCTCCTCCCAAAACACACTCCCCTCTTCCTCACTTGGCTTGCTAGCACACTTACTTAAGATTATATTTTAAGTGAAGTGTCACCTTTAGCAAGTATTGTATCATCAGAGAACTTCTCACTTGAAAGGAGTTCATCCTAGTCCTGCTTTTGAGTATAACATAACATGTCCTTGAAGCTGCAGGATTGTCATGAATGGGTGGTTGGGGGTAGGGTGCTGGTGGTATAGCCTCAGCAATTCTTTTTGAAAGGGGTTCAAGGCATGTATAATCTTTGTTAGGCTGACTTTCTTAACTTCACACACTTTCCACAACTCCTTCAGCATAAGTGCCACCCTCTCCTTTATTTTGCCTTCACACAAACCTCAGACTTTACCCCAAGGACATTCCCAGACCATTCTTCCCCACACCCCTTCTCATCCTGGTTACATTCATGCACATTTACTTTCCCCAGACTGGGCCTTCAAGAAGGATGAGCACTCTTTGCTTGACTCGTGTTTCAAATTTTAGAAACTGAAATACAGGAAAGGTAGTGTTTCCAGCCCCTCCTCCAACCCCTTTTATTTCCCTTCATTATTATTTTTGTTTACTTATATCATTGGGTGCAGAAAAGCTATCAAAACTTCTATTTTTCGTTATGAATTATGATTGAATCATTTGTTGTGAAGGAAAACACATGAATTACCAGATTGGCCGGTACTAAGTAAGGCTCACATGGTGCAACAGTGTGTTCTGCAGTTGTCAGTGGATGCCTCACAACTACCCATCTGGGTAAGATACAGGTTACTGAGACCTCCTGGCAAGCCCAATGATTCATCCTCTGTTATGGTTGCCATCTGTGGCCAGTCAAGAGAGTGCACAGAATTCAACTTATGGCAGAAAGCTTGTACCTTGATTGAGGTCTATAGCATCCTACTGTACTCACCTTCATCGAGGACTATAAATCAGAAGGGTTAAGGAAATACAGATCTTGGTTTTAGATTAATCAAAAACATAGAAAAAAGTCCTATGGTTCTCAGAAGTCCTATATGATATTGGTGTATCACAGTATGATATAGATGCAGTCTTAAACTCATTCAAGATTTACCATACATTGATCGAGCATCTATGTTGTCCAGCATTTCAAGTTTGTCTAAAATTATTGTGCTTAAACGTGGTATCACCTGGCTGAGTCACTGGTCCCAGTGAGGAACTTTTCCTATTGTAGATCTATTTATCAACCATCATTATATAGACATTCTTAAAGATATGGGCACAATGCACATAAGTCTTCATGAAATGGTCAGTGCATGAGCTACCACATGAACTGAAAGTTTATCAGAGCATGTGATGTCTTGGTGGTTTGTGGCTATTGGACAAAGCATTGCACAGGGATGTAGAGAGTGCTGCGTGGTATTTTCATACTATTCATACTCTTTTTCATACTTGATCGCTGTTTCCCTTGTTAACAGGGTAGTGCCAGGAACAGACGGAGAAAGGCCACATCTGGTCTGGTATACTTTGTAGATACTTGTCCAATGCACTCATGAACTTCTCTTAACCATGCATCCCATGCTGTTTTTGATGGTAGATAGCAGAGTGCTTAAGAGTCTTGGGCCTTGGATGATTAAGTTGTCCTTTCTGTTTGTGCATATGGCTCGTTTGAATTTCAAAAATAGTATTTTACAAAGTTTTCCATGCCAGTTTACCAATAGGAAGTTGATTCCAAATATAAGTTGGGAACCATATCTATTAGGATTTTCCTGTTGTAGATAATGATATACCACTCCCGTCTGAACTCCTTGGAGTATAACCTCGGTGATTTTAGGCGTTCCCTGTAATTTAGTTTCTTTATCACATTAGTATGGGCTGTAAAATGTCTGTGGACACTTTCTAAATCTGCAATTTTGCCTGCTTTGTAGTGTACTGTTAGAGCACAACAATATTCAATTCATGAAAGAATTAGCGCTTTGAATGATATAATTGTTGGTTTTTCATCTTGTGTCTTGAAGGGCCATTAGATCCACTCTACCATCCTTCTGTATGAGGCAACCAGTTTTATGTTGTGATTGCTGCAGGTTAGATCATTAGACGTTATAACTCTCAGGTCTTTCACTGTATGCATCTGGTTTATGGTAGTGTCTGTGACTTTCCAGTATTCTGTGTTTTTTTTATTCATTCATTTTCCCCATTCCAGAGGGGTTGAAATTTATCTCCTTTGAAAAGCGTGTTGTTCTTGGTTACCCAGTTGAAGACTTTGCTTTTGTTTCTTATGTATATATATATATATATATATATATATATATATATATATATATATATATATATATATATATATATATATGTATATATATTTTTTTCTTTTTCTTTTAAACTATTCGCCATTTCCCACGTTAGCGAGGTAGCATTAAGAACAGAGGACTGGGCCTTTTTTGGAATATCCTCACCTGGCCCCCCTCTGTTCCTTCTTTTGGAAAATTAAAAAAAAAACGAGAGGGGAGGATTTCCAGCCCCCCGCTCCCTCCCCTTTTAGTCGCCTTCTACGACACGCAGGGAATACGTGGGAAGTATTCTTAATCCGCTATCCCCAGGGATATATATATATATATATATATATATATATATATATATATATATATATATATATATATATATATATATATATGTATATATATATCAGAATCTTTTTCTCTCCATCTTTCCACCTCCAATTTGGTCTCCCATTTATCCTTGTTCCCTCCACCTCTGACACATATATTCTCTTTGTCAATCTTTCCTCACTCATTCTCTCCATGTGACCAAACCATTTCAAAACACCCTCTTCTGCTCTCTCAACCGCACTCTTTTTATTACCACACATCTCTCTCACCCTTTCATTACTTACTCGATCACACCACATATTGTCCTTAAACATCTTATTTACAGCACATTCACCCTCCTGCGCACAACTCTATCCATAGCCCATGCCTCGCAATCATATAACATTGTTGGAACCACTATTCCTTCAAACATACCCATTTTTGCTTTCCAAGATAACGTTTTCGAATTCCACACATTTTTCAACATTCTCAGAACTTTTGCCCCCTTCTCCACCCATTTTTCAACATCTCAGAACTTTTGCCCTGTTCTCCACCCTATGATTCCCTTCTGCTTCCATGGCTCCATCTATATATATATTTTTTTTTTTTTTTTTCATACTATTCGCCATTTCCCGCATTAGTGAGGTAGCGTTAAGAACAGAGGACTGGGCCTTTGAGGGAATATCCTCATATGGCCCCCTTCTCTGTTCCTTCTTTTGGAAAATTTAAAAAAAAATGAGAGGGGAGGATTTCCAGCCCCCCGCTCCCTTCCCTTTTAGTCGCCTTCTACGACATGCAGGGAATACGTGGGAAGTATTCTTTCTCCCCTATATATATTTATCTATTTATCCACTTTGCCCCGTCGCTGTCTCCGGCGTTTGCGAGGTAGCGCAAGGAAACAGACGAAAGAAATGGCCCAACCCACCCCCATACACATGCCTTGATTCAACCCACTGACAGCACGTCAACCCCGGTATACCACATCGCTCCAATTCACTCTATTCCTTGCCCTCCTTTCACCCTCCTGCATGTTCAGGCCCCGATCATACAAAATCTTTTTCACTCCATCTTTCCACCTCCAATTTGGTCTCCCTCTTCTCCTCGTTCCCTCCACCTCCGACACATATATCCTCTTGGTCAATCTTTCCTCACTCATTCTCTCCATGTGACCAAACCATTTCAAAACACCCTCTTCTGCTCTCTCAACCACGCTCTTTTTATTTCCACACATCTCTCTTACCCTTACGTTACTTACTCGATCAAACCACCTCACACCACACATTGTCCTCAAACATCTCATTTCCAGCACATCCATCCTCCTGCGCACAACTCTATCCATAGTCCACGCCTCGCAACCATACAACATTGTTGGAACCACTATTCCTTCAAACATACCCATTTTTGCTTTCCCAGATAATGTTCTCGACTTCCACACATTCTTCAAGGCTCCCAGAATTTTCGCCCCCTCCCCCACCCTATGATCCACTTCCGCTTCCATGGTTCCATCCGCTGCCAGATCCACTCCCAGATATCTAAAACACTTCACTTCCTCCAGTTTTTCTCCATTCAAACTCACCTCCCAGTTGAATTGACCCACAACCCTACTGTACCTAATAACCTTGCTCTTATTCACATTTACTCTTAACTTTCTTCTTTCACACACTTTACCAAACTCAGTCACCAGCTTCTGCAGTTTTTCACATGAATCAGCCACCAGCGCTGTATCATCAGCGAACAACAACTGACTCACTTCCCAAGCTCTCTCATCCCCAACAGACTTCATACTTGCCCCTCTTTCCAAAACTCTTGCATTCACCTCCCTAACAACCCCATCCATAAACAAATTAAACAACCATGGAGACATCACACACCCCTGCCGCAAACCTACATTCACTGAGAACCAATCACTTTCCTCTCTTCCTACACGTACACATGCCTTACATCCTCGATAAAAACTTTTCACTGCTTCTAACAACTTGCCTCCCACACCATATATTCTTAATACCTTCCACAGAGCATCTCTATCAACTCTATCATATGCCTTCTCCAGATCCAGATATATATATATATATATATATATATATATATATATATATATATATATATATATATATATATATATATATATATATATATATATTATCCCTGGGAATAGGGGATTAAGAGTACTTCCCACGTATTCCCTGCGTGTCGTAGAAGGCGACTAAAAGGGGAGGGAGCGGGGGGCTGGAAATCCTCCCCTCTCGGTTTTTTTTAATTTGCCAAAAGAAGGAACAGAGAATTGGGCCAGGTGAGGGTATTCCCTCAAAGGCCCAGTCCTCTGTTCTTAACGCTACCTCGCTAATGCGGGAAATGGCGAATAGTTTGAAAGAAAGAAAAGAAAATATATATATATATTATCCCTGGGGATAGGGGAGAAAGAATACTTCCCACGTTTTCCCTGCATGTCATAGAAGGCAACTAAAAGGGGAGGGAGCGGATGGCTGAAAATCTTCCCCTCATTTTTTTTTTTCTTTAATTTTCCAAAAGAAGGAACAGAGAAGGGGGCCAGGTAAGGATATTCCCTCTAAGGCCCAGTCCTCTGTTCTTAATGCTACCTCGCTAATGTAGGAAATGGCGAATAGTATGAAAGAAAGAAAGAAATATATTTTTTTTTCATACTATTCGCCATTTCCCGCGTTAGCAAGGTAGCGTTAAGAACAGAGGACTGGACCTTTGAGGGAACATCCTCACCTGGCCCCCTTGTCTGTTCCTGCTTTTGGAAAATTAAAAAAAAACTGAGAGGGGAGGATTTCCAGCCCCCCGCTCCCTTCCCTTTAATCGCCTTCTACGACACGCCATATATATATATGGCATTTTGAGAATGGAAGAATTTGGAAGTCTTCAACTTGTGTGTTTATTGCTTGTTTATTGTAATGGTGGAAATTGCCTCTAGGAACAAGAGATGGCATGGGTCTTGTTCTCTGTCGATGATCTTGGTGTTCTCGTCCAGGTCTTGTCATGTCAGGCGGGAGTTATGTAGAGTGGCATAATGGTTCTTGATGGCTACATTCTGTAGGTGACAGGTGAGGCACCTTGATAGTCTAGTCCGTGTCATTTCAGTGCATGAGTGAGGTCCATTCTCCTCACTTTTGCAATTGTGCTGTAAATGACATGCTTGATCACAGTGGGTCTGTAATGAAGCAGAAGGTGGGCTGTTTTCATTGCTTTGTAGTACATATACTACAAGAGAGGAACAGAGGAAATAAAACAGGAATTCTTTTTCCTTTAAGGCTTAGTTATCTGTTCTGAATGCAACCTCTCACATAAGAATATGCATAATTTGGAGGTAGTATTGCCTCTTTTCTGATGAGGGATACAGAATTAGTTGATTGATAGTTTTAGAATAGGAAGGATAATCTTTAAACTCTGATATGTAAAGATGATTAATAGGTTGCAGTTTCATGCACATTCATATTTATCTGAAGTCCAATGGCTTCATCTATTCTCAATCCATTTTACTTTATTTAAGAGAGGCTGTTTTCATTTTAGGGCCATCACTTTTTTACATGAAGAAATATATATCAGTATATTGATTTTTTTACGTTCACTGAAATTTTCAGTGTATACATGAAGTGGTGTATAAATAATTTAAGGATTGCATAAGAACTAGTATTGTGCATGCATTTGGTATTTAAGAAAAGATTATATTTTTATGTTTTCTAAGGTAATCTCTGTGCAGTATTTGCTTTGCTGAATTTGTTTTTGCTTATAGAGAGAATGATTAAGGAGAGGTTGACAGAGAGGATACATGTTTTAAAAGTTCAGGGAAAAAGGTGAAAGGGAGACCAAACTGGAGTGTGAAATTATTTGAGCAATTGGGGCCTGAACATGATTTGCTGCATGTAAACAAAAGGAATGTGTTAAGAGTATTTTGAGACATGAACTGTATAAGATGTTTTTAGCACCAGAATATTGTAACACCTTTTGCTCTCTTGTGATATTTAGGAAAACTTTTTGAAGTTTTCGTAGTCCACGAGTTTTTAATGAAAATTATCACAAAATACATCAAAGACTGAAAATTAAATGAAAAGCAAAGCCAGTGTGTAAGCCTTTAATCTTGCCAGAGCAGAACTTCAATCTAACAGCATCTTAGGGGGTACAACAGTAGGGACAAGGTAAAACCTAAGAGTATTAGTATTATTTGGTTTTGATTTTGATCTCAATCCCTGAACACATAGATAGCATGTTTAAGAAACGATGAAATTTTGATATCAGTGGTACTAAGCTTTCTGTTATATCCATGATTGTTTTAGATTTTGATGGCTCTGAGTAAATTGATCCCCAGCACTATGATCAGTTTACAACCTATGTATGTGAATTTTGTGATATTTTAAAGAAAGATTGTGAATGTTCTGCAAAAACTAAACAGTAAGCTATTTTCTGTTCTTTGTTCTAGGTCATTAATCTTGTAAGACAAATCTGATAACTTGTTGTGTCATTGGAACCTGAAGACTCATAAGGTTGAGGGGCATGCATGAGTTAAGATTTATTGTATATGTGGTACATGGGGTGATGTGTTGTCAGGCAGCTGAACCAGTGCACATGCAGCAGTCAAGGTAAATCATGGAATTGTTTGTTGGGCTTGGCTGTAGATGTTGGGCTCTAGCTTCACCGCATACATGAAAACTAGAGTGGACATATCCAAATAAGGCCATTGTTCATTTAGACCTGATGCTACCTTGCCAAAGAAGGAGAAGTAGTTGGGTAAGGAGAAACTACATTGTAAAAAAAAGTGATTTACTTGGTACAAGGCTTGATAATCGTGAGATGTTATTTGTTTTTTAATTCATGTATCAGTCATCTGTTGTACAGTTAGTATTCTGATTTTAAGCAGTGTCCTTTTGTTTCTGCTACACCAACTATCAGTGTCCTAATATGTGTATTTCTCCAAGCCACATTTGTGAATTGGAGGCATCTCATGTAAATCATGCACTTTGTTGGTAAGCCTTTTAGCATGCTGTGAATTTTAGAATTTTCCATTACAAAAGTACTGTTGCAATGATATGTTACTTGGTGCAAAAGCATTGGTCTGAAGCCTTATGGTTTCTTTTACTTATTTTTATTTGCTATGTTGATTATTGAGAAATGTTCATTACAGATTGGTATATCTAAAGAATATTATGAGCAGGTTCTCTCACAGCTTATAAAATATTAGTTCCTCTCTTTTCCAGCACTGTCATTCTGCATGATTAAAGAAGCAGACCTAAATAGTTTGCATGTCACATTCAGAAAAGTAATGTTAGTTATGAGTTATCTTGACAGGTGTGAGGTAGAGGGATTGTAATTACCATTCTATCCACCCATTTATGTTTTTGTTTTTCTTGAACTGTCTAAGATGACAGTCTGAAAATCTACAAATTCAAAGCTAATATTGCTGTCCAGGTCATGTAGGAGTGATTACTGTTTCAGGACAGTAGCTCTTATTTGGTTATGTCCTTATCTCTTGGTTACTGATTGCTGGGAGGTCATACCCATATGGTTAGCCTTTCTGCTCATAGTTGCCATTTTTTTTTGCTCTGCACTTGAGCAAGATTTTATCACTTTTGGCTTTCGTCTCAAAATGTGCAAAACTAATTCCCCAGATCATAAACACTCTTATGAATTATTGGAAGTAGTATTGTCCATAAATATTAAACACTTATATGTATGGAAATAAAGAAAATTCTCATGAATATTCTCAGTTGGTTTTAGAGTTTTTCATGGCATTTTGAAAAAAATTGGAAACTGATTGTGCACCATGTTTCAAACTTTTGGCAGATAAGTGTTGCCAGTCTTAGGCTTTTTAGTACCTTATATAATAAGAATTTATTGAAAGAATATTATATGAAGAATGATACCTACAGTTTTTTTTGATAGTATGGTATTGTACCCAGTTCATGTGCTGTTAGATGTTTTTTAACTTGTATTAGTTGTGGACTTTGACTCTCTGTTGTTAATATGCCACTTTTTTTGAAATTGTATGTATGTAGTATTTCACTAAAGCGATCATATATAGTATGGTATTTTGCTCTAGTTTTTACATCTTGTATATCTTAATATCCCACAGCAAGAGTTTGTCGTCCAGATCAGTTCCGATGTGAAGATGGCCAGTGTCTAGATCTTAGTCAACGATGTAATGGCTATGAGGAGTGCTTCCGTGGAGAAGATGAACGTGGCTGTCGTAAGTGTTTGCCTTATCATTCTGTAGGAGTTTCAGAATTTTCACCAAATGATACTGGCTGTTACATACATTGGTTAAGAGCCTTTCCCTTTACCAGCATCATCCATATGTTGCTTCTTTGATTACGCTTGCTGTTTCTGTTCTTATGTAACTGGAGGAGGTATATTATGATGTTTAAGCTTATATGCAGAGTACATCATGTCAGCCATTTCATTCTTACTCATTTCCATAGCATCAGAACCCACCATTTAACAGAATTTCCCATGTAGAATCTCAAAGTGTTTGCCTAAAAGTTTGAGCAATTTAAATGATTACTGCTTATTGTTACTGTATAGGGAGGTACTTTTACTGTTATGGGGTCCCACCGCTTGATTTTTCTGTCACATCACATATTAAGCTGTTGGTTCTTGCTCACCTTCATACTTTTATCACTTGTTTATTCCATTCATCAATTGTTGTAATGCAGTATGGTCAGTATGTAGCACAATACAGGTACAAAATAAATACATGCTATATGAAATTGTGCCATGTTGTGACATCAGTTTCTGGGTGAATAAGGGAATAAGGACAGTGCAGGTAAAAAAGAAGAAATGTACTAAAATCATTACATGAATAATGGCAATAATGTACCACATGGTATTCAAGATGTTATCCAAGCTGTAGAAATAATATACAATACATACAGAAAATGATAAACCAGTATCTGCCAATTTGATACATCCACATTTATTTGGGACTTGGGAATTAGCTAGATAAGGTTTTTCCTATATTTTTTCTGAATATGTAGACAAGTATTAGTTCATGCATCAGGTAAGAACCTACTGAAGAGAACCATATAGAATATGTATATACATATATATTTTTTTTCATACTATTCGCCATTTCCGGCTTCAGCGAGGTAGCATTAAGAACAGAGGACTGAGCCTTAAGAGAGAAAATCTTCATTTGGCCCCCTTCTCTGTTCCTCTTTTTGAAAAGTAAAAACTGGAGGGGAGGATTTCCAGCCCCCGCTCCCTCCCCTTTTAGTCTCTTCTACGACAGGCAGGGAATACGTGGGAAGTATTCTTTCTCCCCTATCCCTATATACATATTCGCCATTTCTCGCATTAGCAAGGTAGCATTAAGAACAGAGGACTGAGTTTATGAGGGAAAATCCTCACTTGGCCCCCTTTTCTGTTCCTTCATTTGGAAAAGTATACAGTACAAGAGAAATGAGCATTTTTGACTGAAATACAATCATTCGGTCACCTTGCCTACCGAAATTGCAAATGCATTAATATACCACCAATATTTCCATTATTTTTCTTTGTGTGTATCATATTTCTAGTTCATGGATTTGTTGTAAACCTACTATAGAGAATTGTGTTGAAGAATATATGACGAATGCCATTGTATGTTTTAAACTGAGAGATGACCACTCTTCTCCCTGAACCATAATGAGTAATTCAGTTTTATTGAATGAATTATTCATAAATCTACCAAAGGAGCAGTGAAAAATATATAAAGAATATATTTTACAGTAGCATTTATAGAGTGAAAGGCAAAAGTTATGAATACAATCATGATTTCAAGTGCTAGGTAAGATTTTTTATATTATTTTTGAATATATATATATATAACCTTTAGATCAAGTGTTACTTGCTTCTGCCTTTTTGAAGTTATACTGTGAGTGAAAAATCACCTTTAGTGAGGCTATATCATTTGAAATATGGTCTTGTTAAAGTACATCTATCTCCAAAGGAGCCTATATTTCCTTTGCTACTGGAAGTAATGCTGCTTTAGATTGTCATAAAGTAGTTATGATAAAAATATCCCATTAGTTCATGCATTAGGTAAGAACATAGTAAAGAGAGCTATATAAAATAAAAATTGAATTTATCTCGTTCATCTACAAAATTGTATGTTTTTAATCATAAAACAACCACTCGCCTCTATTAACTGGAAATGCTCTAAATTACTCTCTACTGAGTGGTCCATATTTATTTTTTTTGCATTATACTCTTTGTAATTCATTTCTAGTGCATAAATGAGTCAAAGCCTATTAAAGAGAACTGATTTGATACTACATATTCATACCTGATCACTGTTTCCTAAGTCAGAGGTTGTCTCAGGAACTGACAAAGAAAATCTGCATCCGTTCACGTCCATTCTCTAGCTGTCATGTGTAATTCATCAATACCACAGCTCCACATCCACATCTAAGCCCCACAGACCTTTCTGTGATGTTCCCCAGATGCTTCATATCCCTGATTCAGTCTTTTGACAGCTCATCAACTTCAGTATACGACATTGTTATAAATTTACTCTATCCCATTTATGCTTATCACATCCCTGCATGTTCAGGCTCCAATCACTCAGAATCTTCTTCACTCTATCCTTCCATCTCTATCCTTCCATCACCAATTTGGTATCTCAGTTCTCTTATTTCCCTCCACTTCTGACACATATATCCTCTTTGTCAACCTTTCCTCACTGATTTCAGCACACCCTCTTCCACTCTGTCAACTACACACTTTATTACCACATATCTCTCATACCTTTTCATTACTTACATGATCAAACCACCTCACATCACATTTCACATCCAACACTTCCTACCTCCTCCACACACTTTTTTTTATATCTCATGCCTCACATCCATAAGATATTGTTGGGACTACTAATCCTTCTTACATCCCCATTTTTGAACTCCCATGTGATGTTCTTTCTTTCCATACATTCTTCAGCACTCCCAGGTAGCACAAGAAAACAGACGAAAGAATGGCCCAACCCACCCTCATACACATGTATATACATACACGTCCACACACACAAAAATACATAACTATACATCTCAACTTATACATATATATACACACACAAACATATACATATATACACATGCACATAATTCATACTGTCTGCCTTTATTCATTCCCATCGCCACCCTGCCACACATGAAATAACCACCCCCTCCCCCTCATGTGTGCGAAGTAGTGCCAGGAAAAGACAACAAAGGCCACTTTCGTTCACATTCAGTCTCTAGCTGTCATGTGATAATGCACCGAAACCACAGTTCCCTTTCCACATCCAGGCCCTACAGAACTTTCCATGGTTTACCCCAGACGCTTCACATGCCCTGGTTCAATCCATTGACAGCACGTCAATCCCGGTATACCATATCGTTTCAATTCACTCTATTCCTTGCACGCCTTTCACCCTCCTGTATGTTCAGGCCCCGATCACTCAAAATCTTTTTCACTCCATCTTTCCACCTCCAATTTGGTCTCCCACTTCTCTTGTTTCCTCCACCTCTGACACATATATCCTCTTGATCAATTTTTCCTCACTCATTCTCTCCATGTAACAATTTCAAAACACCCTCTTCTGCTCTCAAAACCACATTCTTTAAATTACCACACATCTCTCTTACATCTTATTACTTACTCAATGAAACCACCTCACACCACATGTTGTCCTCAAACATCTCATTTCCAGCACATCCACCCTCCTCCCGCACAACTCTATCTATAGCCCACGCCTTACAACCATATATCATTGTTGGAACCACTATTCTTTCAAACATACCCGTTTTTGCTTTCTAAGATAATGTCCTCGACCTCCACACATTCTTCAACGCTCCCAGAACTTTTGCCCTCTCCCCCACTCTATGATTCACTTCTGCTTCCATGGTTCCATCCACTGCCGAATCCACTCCCAGATATCTAAAACACTTCACTTCCTCCAGTTTTTCTCCATTCAAATTTACTTCCCAATTGACTTGTCCCTCAACCCTACTGTACCTAATAACCTTGCTCTTATTCACATTTACTCTCAGCTCTCTTCTTTCACACACTTTACCAAACTCAGTCACCAGCTTCTGCAGTTTCTCACCCAAATCAGCCACCACGCTGTATCATCAGCGAACAACAAGTGACTCACTTCCCAGGCTCTCTCATCCACAACAAACTGCATACTTACCCCTCTTTCCAAAACTCTTGCATTCACCTCCCTAACAACCCCATTCATAAACAAATTAAAAACACCCATGGAGACATCACGCACCCCTACCGCAAACCAACATTCACTGAGAACCAAACACTTTCCTCTCTTCCTGCACGTACACATGCCTTACATCCTCGATAAAAACTTTTCACTGCTTTCAACAACTTGCCTCCCACACCGTATATTCTTAACACCGTATATATATATATATATATATATATATATATATATATATATATATATATATATATATATATATATATATATATATAATTGTTCAGTGCTTGCAAGGTCCTTACCATGTAAATTTGTTTTGTCAGTGTGGTGTTTTCAGGGGTTGGAAGGTCTTTGATAAAGTGTGAGTTAATGTTTAGCTTTTTATATCTACATGGGGATTGGTGGTTGCTTATACAGTGGTTTGGATAGGAGGGAACAAGAGATTTTACAGAAAATTATGTGCTAAGAAGGTTGAGGTGGGATGGTACTGAAAGTAAGTTTGTTTCGTTAGGTGATTGTTGTGAGTTCCCTGTTTTGTGTGGTTTGATGTTGAAATGGTTTATGACTGTCCATGTGAATTGTTTTTAAAGAAAGGGTTGAGCAGGTGATTTGTTTGTAGAGGAAGCTTACAGATTTTTCCTTGTGTGAAATTCACACCAATGAGTGTTCTGAGGCCATTTGATTTATAGCTTTTATACTGATGTGTGTGATGCTGGAGATGAGCATCATGAGGATGTTGTATGTGATATATGTGTTGTATATGATACTGTTTTCATTTGGTGTTTTGCTGAATGGGAGTGGTTGATCATTCAGGGTGATGTGGAGATGCAGGTTGGTTTCATGGCTCTTAAAGGTTGATAGAGGGTGATTGTAGACATTTGTGGTGATGCGGACATTCTGTTTTGAGTAAGTCAGTATTTTAGTTATGTGATGTAATACTATATGTTTCTTGTTGCTAGTGCTGTGTTAGGGTGCTGTGATGTGATGAGGTCATAAAATAGCTTCTTAGGGGGACTTTTTTTTTTTAGAGTTTGGGGATATTGTAAGTAAATCCTTTTGGGGGTGATGCTAGCTTGACAGTCAGCCATAACTTGGTTGGCCATTTTGTCATTTTCTTAGAGGATGTTGTCAAATATATTTGCGTGGGAATATCTAAGTAACATCTGCTCTTAAATTCTGGCTTTTGGGATATTCATTAGTATGATTAATTAAATGTTTGGTGATTTCCATGAAATTTAAGACATTCACTTATGCTATAGCAAGTAAAAGAAAGGATTTTGTTAATCAGTATGTATTGCTTTGTATCACACACTGAATGCTAATTCTGCATCTAATGTGGCCTTATTTTGTTTGTGTTTGTTCTCTTCATTGTGCATGAAAGATTCGAAATATTCTTACAAGTAGGCAACTTTTGATATTGCTGAACTTGCCTCAGCAAAGAGGATGAAAATATATGAAATGTCTAAGTGAAAGTAGAAAGAAAATGTTTAAAAGATAGATATATTTGTGCTACTATGATTTTTGTAGAATTAATAGAAAATTCAGGTTGATCTTATATAAAACCCAGTTTATGAAAGTTTATGTAGCAAACGCACTTAAAGTTTTCATCACAACTTCGGTTCCATTTTGATACCCAATTTTGCTGACTAGAGATTTCTTTTCAACTGGAATATGTATATTTATTTCTGCATATTCATAATTCCTTTCATGGTGTAAGATGGTCAGTGGAGATTCATTGGAAATTAGAAATATATAGCCACATTTGATCTGCTTAAAACAGGTCCTTTCGAGTTCCAGTGCGGGAGTGGGCACTTCATTGATCAACAATACAGGTGCAACGGCATTGTTGAATGCCCACTTGATCTGTCAGATGAAGAGGGATGCAGTGAGTGAAAAACTTCATGAAATGCTCAGCCTAATGCTCATTGTTTTGTAATTAATGTTAGTTGTTGCTGTGTTGCTTAGTTCAGTTTTATTCTTGTGTATATCTCAGGTGTTATCTTTTAGTGACATACTTATATAAAATCTTTATTTCTTTCCACAACACATAGTGTGTGCTGGACATTACAAGTGTCACCCCCTCTTTGTGTCTGTTTGTCTCTGGACACTTTCTTGTTAGCATAATAACTTGAGAACAGTACGTAGTAGAAACTTCATAATTACACTGTAGGTACTGGCTGTGTAGGCTGTGAACTAAATAGACTTATGGGCACGTTTTTGGACAAATTTACATATTGGTAAGGGAAAATTCTTCTATTCCCAAGTGTTAGTATTCAGGAACACTGTATGATTTAGAGTTTGATTGTATAACTTAATGATAAGTAAAGAAAAATCTCATGGCATACAAATTTTAAAAAATTTACTTAGATAGTATTTATCATTTTTGCTTACACAAACCTTCAACCACTTTATCCATAGATATATGGTGTTAAGGTAACGTCTCCACCTGTATGATTTTTAAATTAGATTTTGTGTCACATTTTCAAGGTTAAGCTATGGATTCAGGCTTAGAAGGGAGTATGTGGGTGCTGAATACCTTCACAGGACATATTATGCTCAGTTTCTATCCAGGTCTGAGAGAGGGTGGTATTACATGTTTTGTGTTGATTTTGATGGCATAGCAAAAATTTCACTATTTCTGCTTAATACAAATATATACATATTACTTGTTTGCTGTCCTGTATTGGCAAGGTTGTGGCAGGAACAGTCGAAGAGAGGCCACATTCACTCGCATCCATTCTCTAGCTGTCATGTGTAATGCACCAGGACCAAAGCCCCTTATCTGCCATCAGGCTTCACAGACCTTTCCATGGTTTCCCCAGGCTGCTTCACATGCCCTGGTGCAGTCCATTGACAGCATGTGGATGGTACTGCAAGTTGATTTATCAAGAAAGGGAGTGACTGTTATTGATTGATTAGTTTGGATTTCCACTGTATGTATTGATAGTGGTCTGATGCTTGAGGACTGATGGAATGCATGTATAGTGCCACTGCATAAAGGCAAGGGGGACATGGGTGAGTGTTCAAACTGCAGAGTTGTAAGGTTGAGAAGTGTACCTGATAAGCTGTATGGGAGAGTGAGTGGTGATTAAGAGGGTAAAGGCTTGTATAGAGCAACAGATTAAAGGGGAACATTGTGGTTTCTGAAGTGGTATAGGATGTGTGGATTAGGTGTTTGTTCTTAATGTGTCAGAAACACTTAGAAAAACAGAAGGTTTTGTACATGGCACTTAAGGATCTGGAGAAAGCATAAGACTGGGTTGATAGATATACCATGTGGAAGGTCTTATGAATGTATGGTGTGGAATGAAAGCTGCTAGAAGCAGAGGTTTTTTTTTAAGTGTAAACATGTGTATGAGTAAGAAGAGAGGAGAGTTCAATGTTGGTCTGTGGTAGGGGTGTGATGTCACCATTTCTGTTTAATTTGTTCATGGATGGGGGTGGTGAGTGACGTAAATGCATAGGTCTTGGAGACAGGGGCCAATGTGCTGTCTGTAGGAGGTGAGTGGTCCTGGAAAGTGAGTCAGTTGTTTGTTGTCTGATGGTAGATACAAGTGAGAAACTGCAACAGTTGATAACTGAGTTTGGCAAAGTGTATGAAAGAGGAAGTTGAGAGTAAATGTAAATAAAAGCAAGGTTACTTGGTTTAGTAGGGTAGAACAGGTTTGGTAGAGTATGAGTTTGAGTGGAGAAAATTTAGAGGAAGTGAAGTGTTTTAGATACCTGGGGACAGACATGGCAGGGAATGGAACCATGGAAGCAGAGGCGAGTCAAAGGGTGAATGAAGGGCTAAAGGTTCTGGGAGTATTGAGGAATGGATGGAAAGAGGTTATTATCTACGAGAGCAAAAATGGGCATATTTGAAGGTATAGTAGTCCCAACGTTGTTGTGTGAATGGGAGGCATGGGCCACAGATGAGGATATTTAGAGGAGGGTGGATGTGTTGGAACTGAAATGTTTGAGGATAGTGTATGATGAGGTGACTTGATTGTCATAAAAAGTTAACAGAGGTGTGTTAATTAATAGATTTTGGTTGAGTTAGCTGAAGAGGGTGTGCTGAAATGGTTTAGACATATGGAAAGAATGAGTGGGGAAAGGTTATCAAAGAGGGAGACCACATTGGACATGGGGCCTAAACATCAAGGAAAATGAAAGGCGTACACCTACTCTGTGACTCACTTCCTCTTCCATGGTTCCATTCATTGCCATTTCCACTCCCACATATCTGAAACATTTCTCTTCTCCAAGTTTTCTCCATTCATATTTACACCCCAAGTAACCTGTTCCTAAACCCTCCTTATCCAAATAACTGTGCTTTTACTCGCATTTACTATCAGCTTGCTCCTTTCACATACTCTTCCAAACTCAATTTCAAACTTCTGCATGAGCAAGGTGGTGTCCAGAACAGAAGACTGAGCCTTAGAGGAAAATATTAATATTTGGCTCTTTCCTCTTTTCCTTCTTCCTAGATTTAATTGTGGAGTGGAAGATTTCCATACCTAACTCCTACCCCTCCAAGTTGCATTCTATGTCATACAAGAGATATGTTGGCAATATTCTTTCTCCTTCTCCCCAGGGATGCTTCCATCTTCTCTCAACCTCCTCTGTGTCTGTTATCTCTTCCCCATCTGCCTGCTTCTCTGATGCTCCCATTTGCTCTGCAGCTCTCCTCATACTATTCACTGCCTTCCCAAACATTTTCCTTTTCATCCTGAAGTTTGCTGATACTCACTCAAGTTCTCATTTGTTCCCTATTTTTTTTTAGCCCTTGCACCTTCCTCTTGACCTCTTGCTGCTTCCTTTTTTACATCACCCAATCACTCACACCCCTTCTGTGCAGGTTATGCTAACTTAATTCTTTTATCCCTTTCCCTAATAACTTTCATATCCCACCATTTGCTACTCCCTTGCCTACCTTTTACATGCCACACACACACACACCTCTTGCATAAGTAAATGCTGCTTCTCCAAATACCTCCCAATCCTTACCCATTTACCAAGATTTGTATACTTTCACCTTTTGCCATTCCTCACCCAATCTCACCTGGTATCTTTACACACAAGCCTCTTTTCCATGCTCAGTCACTTTCACCACCCTCTTCCCACCCGTATCATATACTCTCTAGAATTTCCCAAAACTTTGTTTCTCCTCCACTAAGTCCTGATCAGGCATTCCACTAGCTATCCTTCTCAGTACATTCACATTCAAGAGTTTCCCTTAAGTATACCAGTCAGTTGGTACATAATCCAATAATGCTAAATACCAACCACCTAATTTTTTTCTTTATTTAGTCATCCCTTGACCAATTGATATGAAAGAGTCCTCATGTTGTCCAATACCTTTTTGAAGGGTGCTGCAATCCAAGGCTGTGCTACTTCTATTAGCAGAAAAATGTAGATTTCTTTGGAATGAAAAATTCCTAGTTGATTTTGTACTCCTGGTGATACAGCCTCGCCAAAGGTGACTTTTCACTCACAGTATACAGTGTAATCTCAAGCTGTCAGAGTGCGGTCTTCCCAACTAACCCAAATATACATATGTGTGTCCTTTTAAACCCAGTAATCTGAACCACAACTCCTTTTTCAGCACTTAACAAGCTGTTCACCATTTTCATTCATAATTTGAGTACACCATGCCTCATGATTATACCCTCAACTGCTTCACCACTCATTATTGCATTCTAATCACCCATCACTAAACCTGATCCTTGTCATCAGAACTGCTAACACACTCACTTAGGTTCTCCCCAGACACTGACTTTCCTCTTCATTCCCCATCACCAGGTGCTTATGCAATAACAATCACCCTCCTTTTGTAATCCAATTTATTTTTGCTCACATAGCTTTGGATCTTGCCTCCTTACACTCTTTCACATACAGAAACTTCAGGATTCTCATTCAGTGATTATCTAAAATAAACCATCTAAGAAATAAGAAACTTATGTTTTATGTTCATTGAAAGAAGGTAAGCAAGCTGTTTTTGCATTACACATTACATTTGAGTAACATTCACAGATTAACAAAAAACAAATGTAGTTTAAAGCTGCTATGTGTATATCTCTCATTGTACTTAAGCTACTGAAAGTTGCATCGTCGTCATTTGATGTTTGTAATATTAATGTCATTTGTTATCGTACATAATCTATGATTTAACTCACTTTCCCATTGATTTTAATATTTTCCACTGCTGAGTTTGGCTTTTTGTATGTCAAAATAGACTGCTTGAGCTTTACAAAAAAGGTGGAACAAAACATGTATATACTTGATTATTATAAATTATTATAGTGTTAAGTCAACAGACTGAAAGCATATGATTTATTGGAGCTTACACACAAACATGAATTTCCAGTTTAAAAAAAGATTACCAAAGATATTTAGTTAAATTGGGATGTTGGGTATACAATATTTGTAAAATATAAGGGGATGGAGACAAATGCCTCCCCTTACCTCTTTCGTGTGGGCTCTTATGCTTATTGTACTTGCTTTCATTGGTTTTCAGAAGCTTTTTTAGAATACTGCATTTTATGTGAGTTCAAGGTACATCTTATGCTGATTCTTTCTTCATTTGTTAAAGTCCTTTTCTTTTGCTCTCATCTTGATCTTTGCATATCATTTGTGCCGCCTAGGAACTCGGGTTGCATTCCATTTTGAAGCAGGATTAGGTGGTCTCAATTAGTGTGGGAAGGTCCTCATTAATGCTCTACTTTTTCTAACCCCTGACAATGATACAGTTTTGTCAAAGGTAGCTTGTTGCTGCCTGCAAATGAAGTCAGGGGTCCTCAAGTAATGCCAGGACTCTTACAAGAGTGGGATCCTAAGGTCAAGAGGAAGGTTCAGGTGCTGAAAAAAAGGCAACTAAGAATTGAGCTTAGAGAGTGTTACTAAAATTCAGGAAGAAGAAGAAAATGTTTTAAAAAGAGGTTACTAGTATGAAAGATATGAGAACAAATAGTCACAATGGTGAAAGGGGCAAATAGGGAAGTGGTAACAGCCAAAAATGAGGTAAAGAGACAGATTGAGTAATTTGAGGGATTATTCAATGTGCTCAGTGAAAAGCTGGCGGATATGAGATGTTTTAGACATGGGGCATGTGAAGTGGAGTTTGAGCAAGTGGTTCAGTGAAAAGGGAAGAGGTGCTCAAAGCCTTGTGTAAGATAAAGTGCAGTAAAGCAGCTGGAGTAGAAGGGATTGCAGTTGAATTTCATGAGAAATGGGATGATTGTGTTGTTGATTGGTTAGTTGGGATTTTCATTGTATGTATGGCATATGTTGAGTTGCCTAAGGATTAGCAGAATGCCTGTAAAGTACCATTCTTTAAAAGCAAAGGGTACAAAATAGAATTTTCATGTTAGAGGCATAAGTTGAGTGTACCTGGTATGTTGTAGCGGTAACTGAGATGATGGATTGCACAGACCAAACTGGAAGGAAACAATGTGGCTTCATGTGTGGTAGAGGATTTTTTGGAGTAAGTGTTTCCTTAGAAGAATGTAAGATATACTTAGATAAACAGAACTTGTGTATAGTATTTATGGATCCAGAGGCAGTGTATGGTGTGTTTGGCAGAGATTGCTCTGTAAAAGCATCTGTAAATGTTGCTAGAAGGAATGAAGAGTTTTTATCAAGAGGGTAGGGTAAGTGTGTGAGGTATGCACTCTTTATGGCTTTGGGGGCCTGGGAAGTAAGTCAGTTGTGCTTTGCTGATGTTTGTGGCATTTCTGTGTGAAACAGTATAGAAGGTGGTCTCTCAGTTTGGGAAGTGTGAAAGGAAAAAGCAAAGAGTAGATGTGAATAATAGTAAGTTTTTTAGGTTTAGCATGAAAAGAGACAAGTTAGTTAGGGTATAAGTTTGAAAGGGTAAAATTTGGAGAGTTAAACATTTTAGATACCTAGGAGTGGATATAGTAACAATTGGAACCATGGAAGCTGAAGTGACTCATGGCATGGATCAGAGGGTAAAGACCCTAGGAGCATTGATTACTATTTGGACAGAGTTCATTATATACAGTAAACCCTTGATTTAACGGACATCGATATAACAGGATGTGGATTTAATGGACAAATGATAATACAGTACATTTTTTGATAATGATTTAAAAGATTAAGGAATAAATCTTAGACACTGCTCCATACACATTTCATATTACACTTGTTTTTGATAATATGGGATAGACTCGCATTGTTTCAGTTTTGGTCTGCCTCAGTCTGTCACGTGGTCTGGTTGTATACATTGTTTCTGTTATTTCAGAATTGTGACTTTATTTGTTAGATGATTTTGCAATCTTTACAATTCAAAATGGCATCAAATGAATGTAAGAGGTCCAATGAAAGGAAGTGGTCCATCCTCACTTTATTATAAAGAAGTATCCTTTCACAGGAGAGGGGTGGCATCATCTCTATCTCAGTCTGACTCCTGCCTCAACTGCCCGGCAAGCTGCCGGTTTCCCGCTGCACAGCTATCTTACCACACACTAAACCCTACACACCCTCACAAGATTTTGGTAACTTAATGTGACATTTGTTACAACAAAAACAAAAAAATCACTGCTCAGCAACAATACACTTCCCTTACAGATGAACAGAACAAAAATGACATAACAATTTAGTGTCCACTCTTTACAGGAGCCACAAACATGATCTTGCTAGTGTGCAGGGCAGTGTTTCTCACGGTGAGGGCACTGCTCCCTGAGGCTGGGTGTCGCCACAGCTAGGGGCAAAGCTGTTGCTGTTGGGTACTATCCTTGACCCATGGGTGTCGTGGGAATTGGGGCATAAGTGATGTAGGTTTTGCAAAGACAGGTGGCCACTGCCATTCAGCTTCACTGAGTATTGTCTTTGTGGCTTCACCTCTACTACCACGCCTAACCTTTCACACACCTTCAAAGTGACAACCTGCATGCAGACAGCATTGCCCATGGACAACTGTGGCAGCAAAGCAGCATCACCTGCTGGGCCAACGTGCACGCAACCCTAGCTCTCAGCTATAGCCTGCTCCGTGTTTTGCAGATCAGTTCTCCATTTCCGATTTATCAGATATTGTTACTGGGGCGCCGGGACACCATCATGCAACTGTCTTCGTACTGGTAGCTGTGTGGATGATATCCCCTTCTCTTTTGGGGGTGTTAAGTTATTGGAGCATAGTCTGAGTAACTTTGCCTTTGTGTAGGCTACCTCCAACACGTGTTGCCCCTCAACATCCATTTGGGTGCCTTTATTTATTTATTCATCTATTATACTTGATCATTGTTTCCTGCATCAGGTAGTGCAGGGAAACAGACAAAGAATGGCCCATCCACTCGTATATATGTATATATATATATATATATATATATATATATATATATATATATATATATATATATATATATATATATATATATATATATATATATATATTACATTATTTTTATTATTATTTTGCTTTGTCGCTGTCTCCCACATTTGCGAGGTAGCGCAAGGAAACAGACAAAAGAAATGGCCCAACCCACCCCCATACACATATATATACATACACGTCCACACACGCAAATATACATACCCATACATCTCAATGTACACATATATATACACACAGACACCTACATATATACACATGCACACAATTCACAGTCTGCCTTTATTCATTCCCATCGCCACCTCGCCACACATGGAATAACATCCCCCTCCCCCCTCATGTGTGCGAGGTAGTGCTAGGAAAAGACAACAAAGGCCCCATTCGTTCACACTCAGTCTCTAGCTGTCATGCAATTGGAGGTGGAAAGATGGAGTGAAAAAGATTTTGAGTGATCGGGGCCTGAACATGCAGGAGGGTGAAAGGCGTGCAAGGAATAGAGTGAATTGGAACGATGTGGTATACCAGGGTCGACGTGCTGTCAATGGATTGAACCAGGGCATGTGAAGCGTCTGGGGTAAACCATGGAAAGTTGTGTGGGGCATGGATATGGAAAGGGAGCTGTGGTTTCGATGCATTATTACATGACAGCTAGAGACTGAATGTGAACAAATGGGGCCTTTGGTGTCTTTTCCTAGCGCTACCTCGCACACATGAGGTGGGAGGGGGTTGTTATTCCATGTGTGGCGGGGTGGCGATGGGAACAAGTAAAGGCAGACAGTATGAATTATGTACATGTGTATATATGTATATGTCTGTGTGTGTATATATATGTGTACATTGAGATGTATAGGTATGTATATTTGCGTGTGTGGATGTGTATGTATATACATGTGTATGTGGGCGGGTTGGGCCAGTCTTTCGTCTGATTCCTTGCGCTACCTCGCTAACACGGGAGACAGCGACCTCCACCTCTGACACATATATCCTCTTAGTCAATCTATCCTCACTCATTCTCTCCATGTGACCAAACCATTTCAAAACACCCTCTTGTGCTCTCTCAACCACACTCTTTTTAATTACCCTAATATTACTTACTCGATCAAAGCACCTCACACCACATATTGTCCTCAAACATCTCATTTCCAGCACATAAACCCTCCTGTGCACAACCCTATCTATTGCCCATGCCTCACAACCATATAACATTGTTAGAACTACTATTCCTTCAAACATACCCATTTTTGCTTTCCGAGATAATGTTCTCGCCTTCCACACATTTTTCAACACTCCCAAAACTTCTGCTTCTTTGGCTCTATCCACTGCGAAATCCACTCCCTGATATGTAAAACACTTCCTCTCCTCCAGTTTTTTCAATTCAAACTTACCTCCCAATTGACTTGTCCCTCAACCCTATTGTACCTAATAACCTTGCTCTTATTCACATTTACTCTCAGCTTTCTTCTTTCACAAACTTTACCAAACTCAGTCACCAGCTTCTGCAGTTTCTCACTCGAATCAGCCACCAGTGCTGTATCATCAGCAAACAACAACTGACTCACTTCCCAAGCCCTCTCATCCCAAACAGACTGCATATTTGCCCCTCTCTCCAAAACTTGCATTCACCTCCCTAACAGACCCATCCATAAACAAATTAAACAACTATGGAGACATCATGCACCCCTGCTGGAAACTGACATTCATTGAGAACCAATCACTTTTCTCTCTTCCTACTCATACACATGCCTTACTTCCTCAATTAAAACTTTTCACTGCTTCAAGCAACTTGCTTCCCACACCATATACTCTTAATACCTTCCACAGAGCATCTCTATACCTACATATACATACTCATATGCAGACATATACATACATACATACACATGTACATATTCATCCTTGCTTGCCTTCATCCATTCCTGTCGCTACCCCACTCCACAGGAAACAGCATCACTACCCCTTGCTTCAGCGAGGTAGCACCAGGAAAACAGACAAAAAAGGCCACATTCGTTCACACAGCTGGGGATAGGGGATGGGTAGAAAGAATGCTTCCCACATATTCCCTGCGTGTCATAAAAGGGGAGGGCGTTGGGGGGTCCTGGAAATCCTCCCCTCCAGTTTTGTACTTTTCCAAAAGAAGGAACAGAGAAGGGGGTCAAGTGAGGATTTTCCCTTTTAGGCTCAGTCCTCTTCTTTATGCTACCTCGCTAATGCGGGAAATGGCAAATATGTATGAAAAAAAATATGTTTATATGAATAATGAGTTTCATGTCTTTGTACATCTTCCCTCAGCCTGTAAGCCTGATGAGTTCCGCTGTCTCCGTGATGGCTTTTGCATCAGTAGCGCAAGGCGATGTGATGGTCAAAGTGACTGCAGTGATGCCTCAGATGAACAAAACTGTCGTAGGTGTTTCATTATTCAGTCTAATTTTCTTTTAATGTTACATAGCATATGTTTGGAGCTAAATCTTTTATCTCTTGTAGTCTTAAGTGAAAGGAAGTCTTAACTTGGAAGCCTTTATTCTGGTATGTAAACACAAAGCCATTGCTTGAAGTTTCCCTATAGAAGTAATACAGCTGCTTTCACAAGGTTTGTTGTTCATTGTTTACCTGGGTAATTGGAGGGAAGTCTTTATTTTTATTGCCAGGCTTTTTGGAGTGACAAGTCATTATTTGGCAAGTTGTGTCTTAAGAGTGCATGGGCATGTGAAGCGTTTGGGGTAAACCATGGAAAGGTCTTTGGGGCCTGGATGTGAATAGGGGGCTGTGGTTTCGGTGCATTACACATGACAGCTAGAGACAGAGTGTGAACGAATGTAGCCATTTTTGTCCTTTCGTAGTGCTACCTCGCTGAAGGGGTATATGCTATTTCCTATGTGGCTGGGTAGCGACAAGAATGGATGAAGGCAAGCAAGTATGAATATGTACATGTGTATATATGTATACTCTCTCCATCTCCTTCTCACATCACCACTACTTGTTATCACCTCCCCATTAGCCCCCTTCACTGAAGTTCCCATTTGCTCCCTTGTCTTACACACTTTATTTACCTCCTTCCAAAACATCTTTTTATTCTCCCCAAAATTTAATGATACTCTCTCACCTCAACTCTCATTTGCCCTCTTTTTCACCTCTTGCACCTTTTTCTTGACCTCCTGCCTCTTTCTTTTATACATCTCCCACTCATTTGCATTTTTCCCTGCAAAAATCGTCCAAATGCCTCTCTCTTCTCTTTCACTAATAATCTTACTTCTTCATCCCACCACTCACTACCCTTTCTAATCAACCCACCTCCCACGCTTCTCATGCCACAAGCATCGTTTGCGCAAGCCATCACTGCTTCCCTAAATACATTCCATTCCTCCCCCACTCCCCTTACGTCCTTTGTTCTCACCTTTTTCCATTCTGTACTCAGTCTGTCCTTGTACTTCCTCACACAAGTCTCCTTCCCAAGCTCACTTACTCTCACCACTCTCTTCACCCCAACATTCTCTCTTCTTTTCTGAAAACCTCTACAAATCTTCACCTTCGCCTCCACAAGATAATGATCAGACATCCCTCCAGTTGCACCTCTTAGCACATTTACATCCAAAAGTCTCTCGCGCGCCTATCAATTAACACGTAATCCAATAACACTCTCTGGCCATCTCTCCTAGTTACATACATATACTTATGTATATCTCTCTTTTTAAACCGGTATTCCCAATCACCAGTCCTTTTTCAGCACATAAATCTAAAAGCTCTTCACCATTTCCATTTACAACACTGAACACCCCATGTATACCAATTATTCCCTCAATTGCCACATTACTCACCTTTGCATTCAAATCACCCATCACTATAACCCAGTCTCGTGCATCAAAACCACTAACACACTCATTCAGCTGCTCCCAAAACACTTGCCTCTCATGATCTTTCTTCTCATGCCCAGGTGCATATGCACCAATAATCACCCATCTCTCTCCATCAACTTTCAGTTTTACCCATATCAATCTAGAATTTACTTTCTTACACTCTATCACATACTCCCACCACTCCTGTTTCAGGAGTAGTGCTACTCCTTCCCTTGCTCTTGTCTTCTCACTAACCCCTGACTACTCCCAAGACATTCCCAAACCACTCTTCCCCTTTACCCTTGATCTTCGTTTCACTCAGAGCCAAAACATCCAGGTTCCTTTCCTCAAACATACTACCTATCTCTCCTTTTTTTCTCATCTGAGTGAGTATTTTGAAGGTTTGTTGAATGTGTTTGATGATAGAGTGGCAGATATAGGGTGTTTTGGTCAAGGTGGTATGCAAAGTGAGAGGGTTAGGGAAAATGATTTATTAAACAAAGAAGAGGTAGTAAAAGCTTTGCGGAAGATGAAAGCAGTGGGTTTGGATGGTATTGCAGTGGAATTTATTAAAAAAGGGGGTTACTGTATTGTTGACTGGTTGGTAAGGTTATTTAATGTATGTATGATTCATGGTGAGGTGCCTGAGAATTGGCAGAATGCTTGCATAGTGCCTTTGTACAGAGGCAAAGGGGATAAGAGTGAGTGCTCAAATTACAGAGGTATAAGTTTGTTGAGTAATCCTGGGAAATTATATGGGAGGGTATTGATTGAGAGGGTGAAGGCATGTACAGAGCATCAGACTGGGGAAGAGCAGTGTGGTTTCAGAAGTGGTAGAGGATGTGTGGATCAGGTGTTTACTATGAAGAATTTATGTGAGAAATACTTAGAAAAGCAAATGGATTTGTATGTAGCATTTATGGATCTGGAGAAGGCATATGATAAAGTTGATAGAGATGCTCTGTGGAAGGTGTTAAGAATATATGGTGTGGGAGGCAAGTTGTTAGAAGCAGTGAAAAGTTTTTATCGAGGATGTAAGGCATGTGTACGTGTAGGAAGAGAGGAAAGTGATTGGTTCTCAGTGAATGTAGGTTTGCGGCAGGGGTGTGTGATGTCTCTATGGTTGTTTAATTTGTTTATGGATGGGGTTGTTAGGGAGGTGAATGCAAGAGTTTTGGAAAGAGGGGCAAGTATGCAGTCTGTTGTGGATGAGAGATCTTGGGAAGTGAGTCAGTTGTAGTTCGCTGATGATACAGCGCTGGTGGCTGATTCATGAGAGAAACTGTAGAAGCTGGTGACTGGATTTGGTAAAGTGTGTGAAAGAAGAAAGTTAAGAGTAAATGTGAATAAGAGCAAGGTTATTAGGTACAGTAGGGTTGAAGATCAAGTCAATTGGGAGGTAAGTTTGAATGGAGAAAAACTGGAGGAAGTAAAGTGTTTTAGATATCTGGGAGTGGATTTGGCAGTGGATGGAACCATGGAAGCGGAAGTGAATCATAGGGTGGGGGAGGGGGCGAAAATTCTGGGAGCCTTGAAGAATGTGTGGAAGTCAAGAACATTATCTCAGAAAGCAAAAATGGGTATGTTTGAAGGAATAGTGGTTCCAACAATGTTGTATGTTTGCGAGGAGTGGGCTATGGATAGAGTTGTGCGGATGAGGGTGGATGTGCTGGAAATGAGATGTTTGAGGACAATATGTGGTGTGAGGTGGTTTGATCGAGTAAGTAATGTAAGGGTAAGAGAGATGGGTGGTAATATAAAGAGTGTGGTTGAGAGAGCAGAAGAGGGTGTTTTGAAATGGTTTGGTCACATGGAGAGAATGAGTGAGGAAAGATTGAACAAGAGGATATATGTGTTGGAGGTGGAGGGAACGAGGAGAAGTGGGAGATCAAATTGGAGGTGGAAAGATGGAGTGAAAAAGATTTTGAGTGATCGGGGCCTGAACATGCAGGAGGGTGAAAGGCGTGCAAGGAAGAGAGTGAATTGGAACGATGTGGTATACCGGGGTCGACGTGCTGTCAATGGATTGAACCAGGGCATATGAAGCGTCTGGGGTAAACCATGGAAAGTTCTGTGGGGCTTGGATGTGGAAAGGGAGCTGTGGTTTCGGTGCATTATTACGTGACAGCTGGAGACCGAGTGTGAACGAATGGGGCCTTTGTTGTCTTTCCTAGCGCTACCTTGCACACATGAGGGGGGAGGGGGTTGGTTATTCCATGTGTGGCGAGGTGGGGATGGGAATGAATAAAGGCAGACAGTATGAATCATGTACATGTGTATATATGTATATGTCTGTGTGTGTATATATATGTATACATTGAGATGTATAGGTATGTATATTTGCGTGTGTGGATGTGTATGTATATACATGTGTACGTGGGTGGGTCAGGCCATTCTTTTGTCTGTTTCCTTGCGCTACCCCGCTAATGCGGGAGACAGCGACAAAGCAAAAATAAAAATAAATGATATAGTATATATGTATATGTCTATGTATGTATATGTATGTATTTATTGATATGTATATGTATGTATGTGTGCGTGTATGGGTGTTTATGTATATATATATATATATATATATATATATATATATATATATGTATATGAGTGGTTGGGTCTTTCTTCTTCTGTTTCCTAGTGCTACCTCACTGACGTGGGAAACAGCGATTAAGTATGATAAATAAAATAGATATTTTTTATACAAATATTAAGGAAACCTAATAATTTTAGGTCATTGATAAAAAGGATGGCAACCTAATGCATACAGTTGGGTGTACAACAGTATCTTGATATTCATAGGTTTAGATTTATTTATGACCTTCAGTGATGGGCAAGTAAAAATTTAATTTATTTTATTTTTGATAAAACCTGCCACAATAAAGATGATTTTTCTAGGGAAAAATCATATTTGCTTATCAGTCAGCCTGTTTTTTAGTATTTCCATGGAAAGTCTTGTCGTTTAGCCTTAAAATTGTCATTGCAGCAATTCACATTTAACAATAACAAAATAGCAAAAAATAGCTCATCTTATATTTCATATTTTCATTGTCTTGCCCATGCACGCCTTCTTCAAAACTGGTCAAAATTTTACGCTCTGAAAATTTGTTTGTGGGGTAGGGGAAAAAGAAATCTACCTTTTTATTCCTTGCCTGTTATAGAAGACAACAAAAGGTGCTGGTAGTGGGGACTGGAAACCACTCCTTTTTGTGCTGTCTAAAGGATAGAACAGGAGCAAAGCGAGGAGTACTCATCCTTCTTGAAGCCTCAAGCTTGGTCATCTGAATTTGTGTGGATGTAACCTAAATGAGAAGAAAGGGTAGCACTACTGCTGGAACCTGAGTTATTGGAAGGTGTGAAAGAATGTAAGGAAGTGAGCTCCAGAGAGATGTGGATAAAAATAAAAGTGGATTGTGAGAGATGGGTGATTAGTAGAGCTTATGCTTTTGTCTATAAGAAGAATGATGAGCGAGAAGTCTTTTAGGAGGAGCTGAGTGTGTGTGTCAGTAGTTATGATCAAGATGGAGTTAAGTGATGGGTATTTTAAATGTGAGAGTGTGTAACGTATCAGTTGAAGATGTATTAGGACATGGGATATTCAGTAAGGTGACTAGGAATGTGAAGAGCATGTGGACTTTTGTGTTGAAAAAGGACTGTTGATTGGGAATGCCTGGTTTAAAAAGAGAGACATATGTAAGTATATGTGAGTGAGTAGTAAAGATGTAAGAGGGCATCATTTGATTACATTCTGATTAATAAGTGAGCAAAAGAAACTCTTGGTTGTTCAAATCTTGAGAGGGACAGTTGATGCAATGCCTGATCCTTACTCAGTGGAGGAAAGAATGAAGATTTGTAGAGGTTTTATGAATGCCATTGTATAGAGGCAAGGAGGACAATGGGTAAGTGTTCCAACTACAGAGGTACAAGTTTGTTGAAAGTACATGGTAAGTTGTGTTGGAGATTGTACAGAGCATCAGATTGCTTGGTTTCAGGAGTGGTAGATGATGAGTGGATCAGATGTTTGTTTTAAAGGATGTGTGTGACACTTACTCATAGAAACAGAAGGATTCGTATGTGGCATTTATGGATCTGGAGAAAGCAAATTATAAAGTTAACAGAGGTGTCCTGTGGAAGGGCTTGCACAAATATGGTGTGGAAGGAAAGCTACTAAAAGTAAGCAGTTTTTACTAAGAGTGCAAGGCATGTGTGTGGAATGGTAGCGAAGAGAGTGAGAAGTTCCTGGTGATCTTGGGTTTGCAACAGGGATGTGTGATATCACCATATCTGTTTAGTTTGTTTATGGATGCGATGATGAGGGAAGTAAATGCATTGGTCTTGGTGAGAAGGGTGAGTATGCAGTCTGTTGGGGGTGAGGGGAGCCTGGAAAGTAAATGATTTGTTAAATGCTGATGACTTGGCACTATGGCAGATTCAAATGAGTAAGTTCAGAAGTTGATGTCTTAGTTTAGGAGAAGGCATAAAGGGAAAAGATTGTGTATGAATGTTGATAAAACAAGGTTATTAGGCTTAAAAGTGTAATGGGACTGGTTAGTTGGGGTGAGTTCAGATGGAGGAAGTAGTGTTTTAGATACCTGGAAGTGGATATGGCAGCAAATGGAATCATGGAAGCAGAAGTGAGTCATAGGGTGGTTGAGGGGGTAAAGGTTCTGGGAGCATTGTGGAATGCATGGAAAGAGATGTTATCTGAGAGGGTGAAAATGGGGATGTTTGAAGATATGTAGTCCCAGTTATGTGGCATGGATGGAAAACATGGGATATAGATGAAAATGTGCAGAGGAGGATGGACACATTGAAAATGTAATGTATGAAGTTAATATGTGGTGTGAGATATTTTGATTAAGTAATGGAAGGGTATGCGAGAAATGTATTAATAAGAACAGTGTGGTTGAGAGCTGAAGAGGTTGTACTGCAGTCGTTTGGATATGTGGAATCAGCGAGTGAGGAGGGGTTAACAGGGAGGATATATGTGTCAGAACTGGAGGGAACATGAAGGGATAGGTCAAAGTGAAAATCGAAGAATGGAGTGAGAAAGATTTTGAGTGCTCAGAGCCTGAATGCACAATAGGGTGATAGGCCTGCATGGGATAAAGTAAACTAGTGATGTGGTGTGCAGAGAACCACTGGCATGGTGGCATCACACACCCATGCTGCAGACTAACCTTTGCCTGGAACCATTCACCCTCCTCTCTTCCTACTTGTATATACACCTTATGCTCTTGAGAAGAACTTTTCCTTGATAAGAACTTTTCCTCCAAAGCATATATGCTCATAAGACCTTCTGCAAAGCATATCTATGAGCCCTATCATATGCTCTTTTTATATATATAATTGTCACATACAGTTCCTTCTGTTTCTCTTAATATTTCTCATACACATTCTTCAATGTGCACTATACCAAAACCACAGAAACGAGTAGCACAGTTATTAAGATTTGAATTAGGCAGTTATTGAGATGAAAGAATAAGAATTTAGACTTTGTAATGTAAAATATGGCAACAGAAAGATGTGCTGATGAAAGATTGTTAAGCCTAAATAGTTTAGTGGACTGTAAGACAGATGATGAGTTTGTGAAATCTTTTTGTTGAATATTTAAGGGTAGGAGGTGACCATGACTGAAGTGGACAAAAGGAGGAGTGAACTGTTAAAGGCTACATATATTTCTCTTAAGGATGTCAGGAGAGTGATTGTTGATCTTATGTAGTCGAGGAATTTTTTTTTTTCATTTTGGAAGTTTAAATGGGGATGTTTCTCTCAAATGATGAATTAGTGAGAAGATTGATCAACTAAGAAGTGCAGCAGTAGTTTGAAATATTGTTCACTTTGGCATATTTTTACTCTGACTTAAGGATACATATGGGTGATTTTATAGGTTGTATGAATTTGTCGTACCCTTTGTAAATAGTTAGTGTTCATAATAGTAGGTAGATACTTTAACAGAATTTTGTATTTCATCGTAACTGACCCTAATTTTCAGTGACCATTGCCGTAAAGGTGATGAGTTTCTCATATATTTTTCACTCTTACTAGATCTGTAAACATAACAACCTACAGCTTGTAGCACTTTGAGTGTTGTTAAATGACTTATATTTTTTTCTTTTGTGATTCTTATCTATTCACTTTACATATACTGTTTAAAAACAGATAGTCATTGTTACCTTCTGTTCATCTTTGGTGTCCTGGCTTTTATACCTTTCTTCCATGTATTTGCATTCTAACCACTAATTGGATATGAACCATGATAACACCATAGTGAATTAATCCCATTGCATGTTTTACTTATAAATTAACTTACACCCACAAAACATCTGCCAGTTTTGTGATTTGGATGAAAAGTACTTCAATGATTTTTTTTCCTTTTTTTTTTTCTCTTTTTTTTTTTTCATACACCAACATGTACCTGCATGGCCATGGTTTCTATTGGAAGCAGCTTGCTCTCAGGACGAATGGAGGTGTTTGAGCGGTCAGTGCATACCGATTTACTACCGTTGTGATGGCCGACCAGACTGCATTGACAGTTCTGATGAATTTGTTGATTGCATACAGCGTAAGGGAATGCTAATACTTATAGTTGATTCTTTGCCCATACTTAGAAGACAAACTCTATCTTTATGCAGAGGCACTTTAGATAATTTGATCTAAGTAGTATATAGAGTATTTAGTTCCTTCTCTTTATAAAGTCTTGCTGAAAGGTAAGTAATATGACACAATCGAAATGGAGCGTAGTTACCTGTATTCATTCATTCACACCCCCAAAGAAAGAGGGTGTAATAATGCATTATTCCTAGTTTCTAGGAGTGTATATCAACAGTAGAACTGAGATCCTTTGAATTTGTTGCTCTTTCATTAATAATGATTGATTACAGGGGAAGTTGATTTCTGAAAGTCCCTGTAAAAGGTATTTCACTGTAAATTTGTATTGATTGCTCATATACTTGGTAGTGTCATATGTGTAAATGGACTTCTGTAAGCAATAGTAAGTATATTTGCCTTTTCTGTTCACAACTTCTTAGTTTGTCTGGTTCACTTCAGTATTTTATGTCTGTGTTGTGGTAAAGTTTGGTGTCAGGTTTTTTGCTTTTTGTGGGAATTTTATGATAATCATTGTTTTGTATTATATGTTACTGTTTCAAAAGTTGATAGCAATGTTAAAATTTCTTTTATTAGCTTCACCACCCCCTGTGACACCGTCTCGCTGCTCTAGTAACCAGTTTGAATGTAAGAATGGGGAATGTGTACTTCGAGCATACCGCTGTGATGGAATCCCTGATTGCATTGATGGATCCGACGAAAATGAAGCAGAATGTAGTATGTGTTATGGTTTAATTTGAGTTTTGGTGCACCTGACTATGCTTAACACCATTTTTTTCTAATGACATTTGATATTTTA
Source organism: Panulirus ornatus (assembly GCF_036320965.1). NCBI lineage: Eukaryota > Metazoa > Arthropoda > Malacostraca > Decapoda > Palinuridae > Panulirus > Panulirus ornatus. The sequence goes on from NC_092295.1 coordinate 944,051, forward strand.
ACCAATTCAGGTTGTCTGTAGGTCTGCACTTCAAGAAACGAGTAACAGTCATTTTCATGTATACACAGAATTATTATAGTAATGAATCATACAACATGAAGAATGTTTTGTCGTTGTGATGTATGATTTACTCTCCAGGTGCATGTATATTTTTACTTGAAGTAATTTTTGTCCTTTAAAGCATGTTGTAGTGTTTGTTAAAAAGTAATTTGTAGTATTTTTGGTTCTAGCATAAAGTAGTAGTATCATTTCTGTAGAGAATTCTGGCATGCTTAATGCATAGCAAAACTTCTGATTTGGTAGTTTGGCAGTTATTTTGATTCTTTATTTTTGATATAGTTATGAAATTTTATTTGTCTTGCCTCCTCCTCCTGTTTATGTTGTGCTTTATCTATTCTTCACATACTTATGAGAAGAGTGACACCTGTTATTTTAGTATATCATATCAGTTATGTTTAAACCCAGAAAATAATGCATTGAAAATAGTTTCATTTTTCTTCCCTCAACCAAAGAAATTATTTTTTTCTTTATGTTGAAGGCTCCAGTCACGGACAAAAGTCCACATCACAACCGGACCTTAATGGAAGTAATGAGAGACTTATGAGAGGGAAAAAGAAACGATAAGGGAAAGTATTTACACGGAGGAAGTGGAAAAATGTCTTTCACAGTGTACCATGGCATAGTTATTGGGAAAAACATGAGAAGGTAGAGAGTTCCAAAGCTTCAACTGTGCTAGGTCATTGCTATTGGGAAAGACATGAGAGGTAGAGTTCTAAAGCTTTGACCTGTTGAAAAAGAAGCAATTATGAAAACAGCCCATCCTTGAATTGCTGATGGCCATACAGTAATCATGTGATGCAGTAGTTTGCTGAATATTGTGTGGTTTAGCTATTGGTGGGGTCCACACAAGTCTTATTCTTTTATAAAGAGGATGAGACCTGTTTTTAGTGAAACCTATAATCCTTGTTTATGGAGCTGGCATAAATTGATGACTAAATTCCATTTAGAGTAAGGATGAAACTTACTTTTAGGGCATAATCAGGTTGAAAACTTTAGGCTACAATAAGTTGCTGGGGATTTGTAACAAAAGTATGAAATATATATGGTATTGCCATTGAATTTCCTAAGAAAGAGGTGACTTTGTCATTGATCAGTTGGTTAGGATTCTCATTGTATGTATGGTAAGATGCCTGTGGATTGGCAGAATGCATCTATAATGCCACTGTATAAAGATAAGGAGGATAAAGTTGAGAGTTCAAACTACAGAGGTATAAGTCTGTTGAATGTATGTAGTAAGTTGTATGGGAGAGTGGTGATTGAGAGAGTGAAGGCATGTACTGAGCATCATGTTGGGGAGGAACAGTTTGGTAGAGGATGTGTTGATCTGGTGTTTGCTTTATTGCAAGTGTGTAAGAAATACTTAGAGAATCAGAAGGATTTGTACGAGGCATCTAAGGGTCTGGAGAAAGCACATGATAGAGTGAATAATGATTCCTTGTGGAGGGTTTTCAGATTGTAAGGTGTGGAAGGAAAGCTACTAGCAGGATTGAGAAGTTTTTATCGTGGGTGTAAGGTTTGTGTACGATTAGCAAGAGAGGAGAGAGAGCGGCTTCAAGTGGTTTGGTCTGCAGTAGGGACATGTAATGTCACTATGGCTTTTTGATTTGTTTATGAGTGGGATGGTGAAGGAAGTAAATGTGTAAGTCTCGGAGAGAGGGGTTATTATGCAGATTGTGTGAGATCAGTTGTTTACTGATAATACAACACTAGTGGCTGATTCAAGTGAGAAACTGCAAAAGTTGGTCACAGTATTTAGAATATCATATGGAAGAGGTAAGTTGAGGGTAAATGTGAATAAAAGCAAGGATATTAGATTTTAGCTGGTAAGGGACAAGGTAGTTGGGGTGCAAGTTTAAATGAGAAAGATTGCGAGAAGTGATGAAATGGTTTAAAAGGATTGGAGGAAGTGATAAAATGGTTTGGACATATGTAGAGAATGAGTCAGGAAAGATTGACTGAGAGGATATATATATCAGAAGTGGAGGGAATAAGGAGAACAGGGAGACCAAATTGTAGATGGAAGGTTGGAGTGAAAAAAATTTTGAGCGACTGGTGCATGAACATGCAGAATAGTGAAAGGCATGCATGGGATAGAGTGAATTACAATGATGTGGTATACTGGGATCAGTGTACTGTCAGTGGACTGAACCAGGGCATGCAAAGTGTCTGTTGTAAACCATGAAAAGTTCTGTAGGACCTGGCTGTGGATAAGGAGCAGTGGTTTTGTTGCATTACACATGACACCTACTGAATGGATGAGTGGATGTGGCCTTTCTTCATTTGTTCCTGGCACTACCTCGCTGATGCTGGAAATGTTGATCAAGTTTGAAAAACTTCCACACATTCTTCAAGGCTCCCTGGATTTTCGCCCCCTCCCCCACCCTATGATTCACTTCCGCTTCCATGGTTCCATCCGCTGCCAGATCCACTCCCAGATATCTAAAACACTTTACTTCCTCCAGTTTTTCTCCATTCATACTTACCTCCCAATTGACTTGACCCTCAACCCTACTGTACCTAATAACCTTGCTCTTATTCACATTTACTCCTAACTTTCTTCTTTCACACACTTTACCAAACTCAGTCACCAGCTTCTGCAGTTTCTCACATGAGTCAGCTACCAGCGCTGTATCATCAGCGAACAGCAACTGACTCACTTCGCAAGCTCTCTCATCCACAACAGACTTCATACTTGCCCCTCTTTCCACTCAGGTATGTTCAGGCCCCGATCACTCAAAATTTTTTTCACTCTATCCTTCCACCTCCACTTTGGTCTCCTGCTTCTCCTTGTTTCCTCCACCTCTGACACACATAACCTCTTTGTTGATCTTTCCTCACTCATTCTCCCCATGTGTCCAAACCATTTCAACACACCCTCTTCTGCTCTCTGAACCACACTCTTTTTAATGCCACACATCCCTTACCCGTTCATTACTTATTCGATCAGACCACCTTACATCACATATTGTCCTCATACATTTCATTTCCAACCCATCCACCCTCCTCTGCACAAGCCTATCCATAGCCCATACCTCGCAGCCATATAACATTGTTGGAACCACTATTCCTTCAAACATACCCATTTTTCCTCTCCGAAATAATGTTCTCACCTTCCACACATTCTTCAATGTTCCCAGAATCCTCGCCCCTCCCCCACCCTGTGACTCACTTTTGCTTCCATGGTTCCATCCGCTGCTAAGTCCACTACCAGATATCTAAAACACTTCACTTCCTCCAGTTTTTCTCCATTCAAACTTGCCTCTCCATTAACTTGTCCCTCAACCCTACTGAAACTAATAACCTTGCTCTTATTCACATTTACACTCAACTTTCTCCTTTCACACACTTTACTGAACTCTTTCACCAACCTCTGCAGTTTCTCTCCCAAATCAACCACCAGCATTGTATCATCAGTGAACAACAACTGACTCACTTCCCAAGCCCTCTCGTCCACAACAGACTGCATACTTGACCCTCTCTCCAAAACTTGCATTCACCTCCCTAACCATAGAGACATCACGCACCCCTGCCACAAAACGACATTTCACTGGGAACCAATCACTTTCCTCTCTTCCCACTCATACGCATGCCTTACATCCTTGGCCTCCAACACCATATACTCTCAGAACCTTCCACAAAGTATCTCTGTCAACCCTATCACATACCATCTCCAGATCCATAAATGCTACATACAAATCCATCTGTTTTTCTAAGTATTTCTCGTATACATTCTTCAAAGCGACACCTGATCCGCACATCCTCTACCACTTCTGAAACCACACTGCTCTTCCCCAATCTGATGCTCTGTACATTCCTTTACCCTCTCAATCAAAATCCTCCCATATAATTTCCCAGGAATACTCTAGAAACTTATACTTCTGTAATTTGAACACTCACCTTTATCCCCTTTGCCTTTGTACAATGTATCCCCTTTGCCTTTGTACAATGGCACTATGCATGCATTCTGCCAATCCTCAGGCACTTCACCTTGATCCATGCATACATTGAATATCCTTTCCAACCAATCAACAACACAGTCACCCCCTTTTTTTGATAAATTTCACTGCAATGCCATCCAAACCCACCACCTTGCCGGCTTTCTCTACCTCTTCTCTGTTTCCCAAACCACTCTCCCTGACCTTCTCACTTCACACACAAAGCACCCTATATCTGCCACTCTATCATCAAACACATTTGATACTTGATCTCCATTATTGTTTTTTATACATATTTGCCATTTCCCACATTTGTGAGGTAGCGTCAAGAACAGAGGAATGAGCCTTAGAGGGAAAATCCTCTCTTGGCCCCCTTCTCTGTTCCTTCTTTTGACTAATCCTAAGAGGAGAATGGACAGCTGGTTTGCCTGTGAATGGACTGCCAACACCAGGTTTTAAAACTATGCAAATTTGATCATGGGCAGCCCACGAATGTGTCACTTGTGCTGAAATAGTTTAGACATATTGAGATAATGAGTGAGGAGGGAGTTACAAAGAAGATATGTATGCCAGAATGGAGGGAACAAGGAGAAGGGAGAGACCAAACTGGAAATGGAAGGATGAGATGAGGAAGATTATGAGTAAGGAGTCCTGATGGTCCATAATGAGGTTATCTGTTGTGGTGTCCAAAAAATACTGGTAGACACAGGATAGTAAAACAGATGTTGGTGATGTTGGTAAAGTTTTGTAGTTGTACAGGGTTAGTTGTTAAGCTGAACTACTATGTCATGTATGATTTGCTTCAGATAAGAGAGCAATTACTCTCTACAAGGACAGATTGATTCCTTATACAATCAAAGCACCAGTTCTAAAGATAAAGATTTTGTCATTTGAACCAGACTCCAAATTTTCTTACAGGCAGATATAGCTAAGATGATATGATGGTACCAAGTATGTTATTTTTTGAATGATTGAATGACAGACCATGAAAGATGTGAAAGATCTGCTGAGTTTTAGGGAGAGAGGTAGAGGAAATTGAATATAGAGGTATTAAACAAGTAAGTCTCATCCATCCAAATTGAATATAGAGGTATTAAACTGAAGTAAGTCTCATCCATCCAAATTGAATATAGAGGTATTAAACTGAAGTAAGTCTCAACCATCCAAATTGAATATACAGGTATTAAACTGAAGTAAGTCTCATCCATCCAAATTGAATATAGAGGTATTAAACTGAAGTAAGTCTCATCCATCCATGCCAAAAACTCTCCAGATCTGAGTATATAGAGATATGATAAAAAAAACATGTACTGAGAAAAAATGAGAAAAAAAAGAGCAGATTTGAAAGAAGGGGAAGAATGCTCAGTCAGCATTGTAATGATATCTTGCAGTGATATTTACTTTTCACAGGATTACTCTTCTCTCTTGCTCTTCAGTTTTCAAACTATCATATTTAAGATTTTGCATATCATTTAAGTGCTTTTTTATGTAATTGCTTCTCAGGTAACTTGTGTTTGGCTTTTAAACTTTGTGTATCCCTGTTAAAGTAATGCCTCGAGGCTCCTCTGAAGTAGTATGCATCCATTTACCTTCCTCTGATATTACTCTGCTCCTTGTTTGTGCTCTATGTCTAAAGTTAATTTGATCCCGACAGCCACCCCTACTCCTGGGTGTACAACCAACCAGTTCGCATGTTCCAATGGGGAATGTGTTGATTTGGGCAAAAGGTGTGATAGAAACTTTGATTGCCTTGACAGTTCTGATGAGACTGGATGTCCTCCCAGCCCAGGTTAGCAGTGACTGTTTTTGTTAGTTTTTTGACTGACTGTAACATCTCTGCTTATATCACACATGAAATCTTACAGTCTCATATAATGATGCACCAGTTTAATTCTTGGTATAGAAATATGAGTTGTTGTTTTTTATTCCCAGTGTTGAAAGTAAAATGAATCTGTGATTCATTAATAATCAAAGAGAAGAGACAAATATTAAGGAGGTAATCCATGAATAACTGCAAATATTACACACCAGATGTAATATTAATCTTCATAGTTTAACTTTATTGAGCTTCAGAATGAAATAAACAAATCAATTTGATATATTTTACAATTCAAGGACCCTTTTTACAGGATTTCTTCAGCAGCCATAAGGCTATGCTGCAATTAGAAGGGAATGGATAGACTTTTTTAGAGCGAGAGATTCATGACTTAGACTGAGCGATTGGGGCATGAACATACAGGAGGGTGAGAGGCATGTAAGGAATAGAGTGAATTGGAACAATGTGGTATGCCAGGGTTGACATTCTGTCACTGGACAGAACCAGGGTATGTGAAATGTCTGGGGTAAACCGTGGAAAGGTCTGTGGGGCCTGGATGTGGATAGGGAGCTGTAGTTTCAGTGCATTGCACATGACAGCTAGAGAATGAGTGTATATGAATGTGGTCTTTTTTGTCTGAAGCAGGGGGTAGCGATGCTGTTTCCTGTGTGGTGGAGTAGCGACAGGAATGGACGAAGGCAAGCAAGTATGAATATGTACATGTGTATATAGGTATATGTCTGTGTATGTATATCTATGTATATGTTGATATGTAATGTATGTATATGTGTGCGTATGGGCATTTATGTTTGTATATGTGTATATGAGTGGACTAGCCATTTTTTGTCTTTTTCCTGGCACTACCTCGCTGACACAGGATGCAACGATTAAGTATGATAAATAGATATATGTATATATGTTGGAAAGGATCACAATTTTGCATGTGATAAAGATATTCCTATGAGTCCACTGGGAAAATGAAACACGGTAAGTTCCCAAGTGCACTTTCATGTAATAATCACATCATCAGGGACAATTACATGCTTACCAAATGGTGTCCTAGCTTCGTCACTTCGATGTATATCAACTGACTTATATTTTTCTCTTGTGTCTCCCCTGATGATGTGATTATTACACGAAAGTGCACTTGGGAACTTATCGTGTTTCATTTTCCCAGTGGACTCATAGGAATATATATATATGTATATGTATATATTTCTTTTATTATTATTATACTTAGTCACTGTCTTCCGCATTAGTGAGAGGTAGCGCAAGGAAACAGACAAAAGAATGGCCCAACCTACCCACATACACATGTATATACATAAACGCCCACACTCGCACATATACATACCTATACATTTCAACGTATACATACATATACATACACAGATATATACATATATACACATGCACATATCCATACTTGCTGCCTTCATCCATTCCTGTCACCACTCCACTACACATGAAATGGCACCCCCCTCCCCCCGCGTGTGCTCGAGGTAGCGCTAGGAAAAGACAACAAAGGCCACATGTGTGTGTGTGTGTGTGTGTGTGAGTGTGTGTGTTTATGTATGAATAGATTGATAGACAGATAGATATGAAATAGATTCACAATGAGCAGAGTGCTCTGCCTACCATTTGTATATCTGTATATCTCACTTTCCTTCCATTTTCTTGAGCTTTCCCTTTTGCTATTCCAACTCTTCTGTTTACCATCTGTACTTGGCCTTAAAAAGATATATATATAGATATACAAAGGTTGCCAGATTCCACCTTGATAGATTGTTGGATATAGATATAGAGATATTGCTGGACTCCCCATGCCTGTAATTATGCTGCTTGTGAAAGGTTGTGAAAGGTTGCCTTCAGAAAGGCTATGTGATTGTCTTTTTATTAAAGCAGGTACAATCTCTTTCGAGAATTTCCTACTGCTGTCAGAAGTGCAGCTTTGGCTGCAGGAGCTCCTGAAAAATGGGTCCTGGTGTAAAACCAGGGTATAACTGGTGGGCATTGGGTATTCAGTGATATGAATGGAAATGGTGAACAGATTGTGTAGCTGTATGCTGGAAAAAGGACTGGTGATTAGAAACATCTGGTCCAAATAGAGGGACATACATAAGTTTACTGGAGTAGGAATGATATGAAGCTGGTATTATTAGATTATGTACTACTTGACAGGCATGCAAAAGAGAGACATATGGATATGAATGTGCTGAGGGAGCAGCTACAGCATTGTTTGATTATGATATGGTGGAGGAGAGTGTGAAGATATGTAGGGGATTTTGGTAAAGAGGAAATGGTACAGGTAAGAAGAGGATTGTATGAAGAAATACCAGGAGAGGTTAAATGTAGAATGGCAAGTGGTGTTAGTGAATGAGCTAGGGAAATGGGAGGGGAGTTTGAGGTAGTTAATGAAGCCGTGCGTGCATGTGCAAAAGAAGTGTGGCATGTGTAAGGTGGGGAATGAGAAAGTGAGAAAATGTAGTGAGTGGTAGAGTGGCAAGGTTAAGTCGTTAGTGAAAGAGAAAAGAGAGGTGTATAAGTGGGTTTTTTTTAACAGGGAAGAGGGCTAGTGATTGGGAGAAGTACATGAGAAATAGTCATGAGGTCAAGAAGGCACTGGGTCTGAAAAAAGAGGGCAAATGAACATTAGGGTGAATGAGTATTAGCAAACTTCAGAGCGAAGAAGAAAATGTTTTGGAAGGAGGATAATTGTATGAGAAAATATGAATAGTTAGGAATAAATAGGGAGTAAATAGGAAGTGTTAGCAGGCAGAGATGAGATAAAGAGGAGATAGGATGAATTCTCTGAAGGATTGTTGAACATGTTTAAAGATAAGATTGCAGACATGAGATGTTTGGATCGGGGAGGCATGTGAAGTGAGAGAGTAATGGTAAGTGGTTTCATGAAATGAGAAGAGGTGGTGAAAGCCTTGTATAAGATGAAATATGGTCAGGTAGCTAGAATGGATGGTATTGCATGTAAGATTCTTAAGAAAGAAAAGGGGTTACTGTGTTGTTAAATTGTTATTTAGAATTTTCAGTTTATGTATGGATCAAAGTGAGGCCTAACAATTGGTGGAATGCATGTATAGTGCAAGGGGTATAAAGGTGAGTGTTAGCATTATTGAGGCATAAGTTTGTTAAGTGTACTTAGTAAGTTGTATTGATGAATGGTGTTTAAGAGTCTGGTGGTATGCACTTAGTATTGTATTGGGGAGGTTTCTTGTTGTCTCAGGAGTTGTAGAGGATATATGGATTAGGTGTTTGCATTGAAGAATATGGGAAATATGTAGAGAAACAGAAGAATTTGTATGTGGCATATATGGATCTAGAGAATGCTTGTAATAGAATTGATAGAGATATTTTAAGGAAGGTGTTACAGATATATAGTATGGGAGCAAAGCTATTAAAGGCATTATGGGGTTTTTATCAATACACCAAAACATATGTATGAGTAGGTAGAAAAGAGGGTGAGTCTGCCCAAGTGAGGGTTGTCAGCAGCATGGGAGTGTGGTGTCACTATGGCTGTTTGATTTGTTTATGGGTAAGGGGAGGGTGAGGGAGGTAAATGCAAGTCTTGTAGAGAGGGGCAGGTATGCATTCTGTAGGGGGATAAATGGGCCTTGGAAGTTGGTCAGTTGTCTTCTGATGACCCAGCATTTGTGGCAGATTCAAGTGAGAACATGTAAAAGTGGGCGTCTGGGTTTAGAAGATTGTGTCAAAGGAGGAAGTTGAGAGTAAATGTGAATAAAAGCATTGTTGATAGGTTTAGCAGTGCAATAGACTGGTTAGTTGGGGTATTAGTTTGACTGGAGAAAACCTCGAGTATGTGGGGTGTTCTAGTTACTTGGGAGTGGATATAGCAGCAAATTGAACCATAGAAGCAGAGATGAGTTGCAGGTGTGTGACGGGGCGATGGTTCTAGGGACAATGAGGAATGTGTGGAAAAAGATGCTGCTATCTGGGTGGACAAAATTGAGTATACTTGAAAGTATGGAAATCAAAAACTGTTGTATGATGAAAATGTCTTGAGGGGGTTGCATGTGTTGGAAATGCAATGGTTGAGGACTGTATGTGATGTGAAGAGATTGATTGAGTAAGCAATAATAGGGTAAGAGAGGTTTAGTAATAAGAAAAGTATCTTTAAAAAGGCTTAAGAGGATGTCTTGAAATGGTTAGGGCATATGGAGAGGATGATTTATGAGAGGTTGACAAACCAGATGTATGTGTGTTAGAAGTGAAGGGGATAGGTAAGCAGGGGAAATTGGAGAGGGAAGGATGGAGTGTAAAAGATTTTGAGTGCTCTGGTCCTGAACATGCAGGAGCGTGAAACACATGCAGGGGATACAGTGAATTGGAGTCATGTGGTATACAGGGGACAACATGCTGTCATTGGGCTGAACCAAGCCATGTGAAGCAGCTGAGGGAAACAAAGGAAAGGCCTGTGAAGCCTGGTTTTGGATATGGGTCTATGGCTCTGATGCATTTCATATGACAGCTTGAGAATGGGTTTGAGTGAATGTCTTTTCTTCCTCTGTTTCTGGCACTATCTCTCTAACATGGGAAAATACAAATATGTATAATTTATACATTTTTTTTCATACATATTCACCACTTCTTGTGTTAGCAAAGTAGTGCCAGGAACAGACAAAAAAAGGCTGCATTCGCCCACATCCATTCTCTTGCTGTCATGCGTAATACATCAAAATCACAGCCCTTTATCTACAATCAAGCTTAAGAGACATTTCCTTGTCCCACAATTGTTTCATATACTTTGGCTCTGTTCATGTTGCAGCCTGTATATCACATTGCTCCAGTTCCTTCTATCCCTGGCATACCACTCACCTTCCTGCATGTTCAGTTCCAAGGAGTCGATTTTTTTTCACTCCATCCCCCTCATTTCCAATTTGGTCAGCCCCTTTCTTGTTCCCTCCACACCTGACACATACATCCTTCATCAACATCTTTCTCATTTCCTCTATGTGTCCAAACTACTAAAGCAAACTTTCTTCAGCACTGTGAATTATTCTTTTCTTATTTCCACACCTCTCGCTTGCCCTTTTATTACTAACTTGATCAACCCTCCTCACACCGCATATTGTCCTTAAGCATTTGATTTTGAACACATCCACCCTCATCTTTGCATTCTTATCTATAGCTCATTCCTCACGTCCATACAACTTCACTGGATCTACTAGACCTTAAAACATGCCAATTTTTGCCCTCCCACATAAAGACCTCATTTTCTACTCATTCCTTAATGCCCTCAGATGCTTCACCCTGTGAACCATTTCCTCTTTTGTGGATCCATTTTCTGCCATATCCACTCTCTAGTATCTATAACCCTCTGCTTTCTCCAATTTTTTTTCCACTGAAACTTGCACCGTATCTAATCAGTGTGTCTGCACTGTTAAACCTAATAACTTTGCTGCTATTCACATATACTCTCAACTTCCTCCTTTGACACACTTTCAAACTCAGAAGCCAACTTTTAAAGTTTCTCACTTGAATCTGCCAACAGTGCTGTGATATTTTCAAACAACATCTGACTTGCGTCCCAGGCCCTCCCCCACCTCTGAAAGACGGCATACCAACCCATCTCTCCAAGATTTACATTTACCTCTGCCAACACCCAAACCATAAACAAATTAAACAGTCATGGTGACAGCACACACCCCTGCTGCAGATTCACCTTCATCTGATACTGCTCACCCTCCTTTCTACCTACTTGCCCACACACCTTATACTCTTGATGGAAACTCCTCACTGTTTCTAATAACTTTCCTCCCACACCATATATTTGTAACACCTTCCACAAAGCATCTCTGTCATCCCTATTATATGTCTTGTCACATCCATAAATACCACATACAGATCCTTTCATTTCTGTAAGTATTTATCACACACATTCTTCGAAGCATACACCTGTTCCACACATTTTCTACCACTCCTGAAACTGTGTTGTAATTTCCCAGTCTGATGTTGTTGTCCATGTCCTCACCCTTCTAATCACCACTCTTTCATATAACTTACCAGGTACACTCAACAAATTTATACCTCTGTAATTTGAACACTCACCTTTGGCACTATACATGAATTTCCCCAATCCTCAGGCACCTCACTATCGTCCATACATACACTGAAAATCTTAACCAACCAATCAACTTTATAGTCACCCTGTCTCCTAAGAAATTCACCTGTAATACCATCTAGCTGCCTTGCCATGTTTCAATCTTCAACTAGGCTTTTGCCACCTCTTCTCTCTAAACCAAACCACTTCCCATGACTCTCACTAAGCATACCTCTTTGACCCAAACACCTTAAATCTGCATCAGTATTATCAAACACAATCAACAATCCTTTAGAATACAAATTCCATCATCTCTTCACCTCATCAATGCCTTTTACCACTTATTCATTTGCCCCTTTCACTGATGTTCCCATTTGTTCTCTTGTTTTTCTTACAGTATGAATCTCCTTCCAAAACATCTTATTCTCCCTTACTTATGCTAATAATCACTAACTCCAACTCTGTTTTGTCTTCTTTTTCAGCCATTTCACCTTCCTCTTGACCTCCTGTTTTCTCTTGTACATCTTCCAATCATTTTCTCTTCTTCCCTGTAAGTACCACCCGTACACCTCATTTTTCTCATTCAATAATAACTTTACTTCTTTATCTCACTGCTCACTACCCTTTCTCTCCTGCCTATCCCCTGCCTTTGGCATGCCACACAATTCTTTCACACATGCCAAAACTGCTTCCTTAGGTACCTCCCATTCCATTACCAGTCACTAGCTATGTTTACTCTTACCATTTGCCATTCTATACTCCATCTCTCCTTGTATTTCTTCTCACAGATATCTTCTCCATTCTCACCAAATTTTACCTTCCTTTTCTTTCTCATATCATTCACTCTTCCAAAAGCCTCTGCAGCTATTCATCCACCCCTATACCAGGTCATTCCCTTCGACCCTTATTATTATATTCACATCCGAGAGAGTCTCATTTGCACCCCTATCGATTTGTATGTAATTCAGTAATGCCCTCTTACTGTCTTCCTATTCACTCATGTATATTTATGTATGTCCCTCATGTTAAGTCAGGTATTCCCAATCACCAATCCTTTTTCAGAACACAACTGCATTAGCTACTCACCTCACTGAATACCCGATTTTCCCCTTTATACTTACAACTGCCACATTACTCATTCTCCCATTTAAATCACTCATCACAAATATCCAATCTTTTGCATCAAAACTGCTGACTCACTCACAGATTTAAACCCAAAACACTTGCCTCTCTTATCTTTCTATGATCAGGTGCATCAGCACTATAATCACTTATATTTTGTAATTCACTCTTTACAGACATCAGTCTGAGCTCACTTATTCAAACTCCTTAACACATTCCTACAACTCCTACTTCAGCAGTAGTGCTATCCCTTCTTTAGCTCCTGCTTTTACACCATCCCCTGGCTTTACCCTAAGACATTTCCGAACCATTATTCCCCTTTACCGTAAAGTTTTGTTTCATTTATTGCCAGATTATCTGGGCTCCTTTCCTCAGATCTTCTACCCATATCTTCTTTCTTCTCATTTTGATTACATCCATACACATTACTATGAGATTCTTTCTCCCTAAGAACATATAAACAATCATGTAGCTTAAAAAAATCAGCCAAATACCAACCTTACCCCGAAACATAAAAGTCGTGAAAAACCTATGCAAAAGCCATTCAGAAACAACAGTCCAACCACCTTTCACTCCCATTGGCAAAAGCAATGAAACTGAATCCTTAAAGGACTCTCCAAGAACAGGCCTTTACAACATAAAACTTTCACATGAAACATTAAGGCCCACTTGCAGTCCAAGCACTTGCAGATTTCTTCAACTTGGCTACAATCCATGGCACAATGATAGTGCTTGATATTAAGGCTTATTTGTTTTATTCATTTTATGTTTGCTGGTGGGAAAATTACATGAAGTTACTTCAGCTCAGAGTTGGTCTTGTGCATAGTAGTTGAAGTTCATTCCTACTTAACTGAAGAAGTGACGATGGGACAAAGTGAAAGGAAGCCTTGATATAGGTATGATATTAAATGAAGCAAAGTATTTTACATAAATCTTTGTGTAAAGGACTTTTGGGTCGACTTGCTTGAGCATTGTACGTGGAGAATTGTGTAGGAAGCAAACAATCTTATGGTTGAAAGCAAAATTGCCCTTGATTACTCAAAGAAATGTCTATAAAAATGTTTACAGCACGTATTTGACTTAGATTAGAAGTGCATTTCTGGTTCAGTCTCTGAAGAAACATATGAATATGGGGAAAGCCCTTTGGATTGCAGCAAAGTTGGTACCTGCCATCAACAAGTTGAGTTACAGCCATGAATTTGCCTGTGATTTTCAAGTTTCTGAATGAGATGAACCACATCAAGAGTGAATAGTACTTTGAAGTTAGCAAAGAAAGATTGGTGAGAAGTTAAAGCAAGAAACATTGTAAATTACCTTGAGAAAATCTTAAGTAATAATAGTGGTGTATGAATGGATTAAGCTTAGTGAAAATGCTGTAAATTCAGACAGCATTCGAAAATTTAAATGTTACACAGTAGAAAAGAATGTTTGAGATGGGTCTCCACAATTATTTTGCTTCTGTGCTGTACAATTAAGTGATTACATGTTAAATCGTTAGCCTTTTGATTATGATGTTAGTTTGCATATCATTTTTTATCACTTTTTCATTTCTAAAGTTTTTATTGCAATTTTTCCAGAAAAACAGAATATTGAAATGCACAGTGACAGCATTGCCTGCCACTTGTGCCAAAGATGAAATGTAGATGTATGTTATGATTATATTATTTTTAGCTCTAAAAGTTTTTATCACAATTTTTCCAGAAAACAGAATATTAGAACACACAGTGACAACATTACCTGCCACTTGTGCCAAAGATTAAATGTAGAGGTAATGGTGCTACTTGTTAATACAGTGCTATTTAATTAAATAGAAATTTAGTAGCTTTTTATAACGAAAAATAATGAATGAGTTTGAAACTTCTGGTTTGGTGATGGGAGCAACATGCTGTTCTTTCCATTAATGCATATTGCAAGTAATAGCAAAGTATTCAAAATCTTAATCCACATTAGACTATAAAAGTTGAATGAAAGAAATTTATTGAAAAATTAAAGTGAAATAGCAAATTTGGAAACATGCAAGATTTGATAAGCAGCTTTTTGATATTGTAGTCCATATTCTCTGTGTTGGGAATTTTAATTTACAAAGGTTGATTGTGTAAAATGCATTTATTGTGGGTGACAGATGAATGTATCTTGCAAGTATTAAGGTTTTACATGTTGTCCCAACATATGATTATTACATGTGGCCCCTGTACTGTGTATAGTATTTAAAGAAAATCTTGATTGTATATATGTTTGTAACTAGTAACTAATCTAGTATCCCTCTTAGCTAATGGAGAGTGTACGGAGAACGAGTTCAAGTGTTTGGATGGCGCTTGCATAGATAAGGACTGGCGATGTGACAGTGTACCTGACTGCAGTGACGCTTCTGATGAAAATAATTGTAATGTGTCCTGTTTTAGTTAGTCATCAACAATCTTGATATCTCATCCATTCTTACTTACTAAAATGAGGTTATGCTAAATTATATTTTTGCTTGCAAAGCTGTATTATAGTTATATGATATAAATAGAAATAGATTGTCAGATTACTTACTCATATTATTTGCAATTTGTGGTGAACTTTCATCTTGTAAGTATAATCTCTGAAATTAGAATAATTACATAGAAGGGAAGAGATGTCAAGTGCTTCTTTTGGGCCTCTTTTAAGTTTATTCAACTTTTATTTTACTGTTATATGATTACTATAGTTATTAGTTTTTCATTGTATTTGCTCTTCCTGAGTTTTTATACATGTCTAACAGTTTTTCCATCCTTTAAATTATCTCCCTTCATGTTTTAAGTAGACTGGGATTAAATAACTACTCCCTCTGATGTTTCTCTCAGGAATTTTTCCCAAAAATCCTAGAGAGAACAATATGACTGAAAAATTTTTACTACAAATATCTATTAGTAAGACTGATTGAATTTTAGCCCTTACCCACTGAAAAGGTATCAAACTAGGTAACATCAGTACCATGTAGCCAACCATACCATGAGGAGACTAGATTCGTTAAGAGACTTCATACCAGAAAGAGATAATAGTACAGTTGTAAATGTTCAGTTATCATCTACTTTGCTCTGTTGAATGACAGTATGAGTTGAGAATGCATTAAGCTTTTACTAGATTAAAAATGTTTTAGTATCATAATGATTCCAGGAAGTGTCATATATTTTCGTCAGCATCTCTTCTAATTCTCAGCATATATCCAAACTGTGTCAACACATCATCTTAAGCTTTGATGACCACACTCTTCTTATTACTACACCTCTCTCATACCATTTTATTACTTACTACCAAGTGACCTTACACCACATATTGTTCTCAAACATTTCATTTCCAGCACTATTACTCTCCTCTGCGCATCATTCCTTGATTCCATAAAACATTGTTATGACTACTATAACTTCAAATTTACCCATATTTGCCAAATAACCTCTCTATTTTCACGTCAAAACCAAATAACTATTATTTTATTTAAATTTAATCTAAACTTTCTCCTTCCACTCACACTCCTAAACTTATAAACCATCTCTTGCAGTTTCTGATTCAGATCTTTCATCAGCGTACAACTAACTCTTCTGGAGGCCCCCAGTACTTCCATCAAATTGCATACTTCCTTCTCTCTTCAAGACTCTTGCATACACCTTCCACACCATCCTATCAATTAAGAGATTAAACAGCCATTTAGACATCACACCTTCCTGCTGCAGACCTACCTTCACCCAGGACCACTAGTCTCCTCTCTACCCACTGGTACACATGCCTTACTCGTTTAATATAAACTCTTTGCTGCTTCAAATAGCTTTTCTCTCACACCATATGTTAATAGCATTTCTGTTAACCCTATCTTATGCTTTCTTTGGATCCATAAATGCCACATAAGGAGCATTTGTTTTTCTTCTCTCACACATTCTTCAAAGTAAACATCTGATCCATATGTCTTCAATGACTCCTGAAACCACATTGTACCTCCTCAGTTTGCTGCTCTGTGCATGCTACCATCTCAGTCACCACTGGTACACTCAACCTCTGTAATATGAATGCTCATTTTAGTCCCCCTTGCCTTTGTGCAATGGCATTCCACCAATTATTAGGCACTTTACCATAATCCTTACATAAACTAAGAATGCTAAATAACCAGTTAACAATGCAGCAACTGCAGTTCCATTTACTCCACTCACCCTGCTTTTTATGAGAAGCTCTCTGCACCTTTTCTCTTTTCTCTAAACCACTTGCCATAATTCTCTCACAATGCATACCTACCAGACCCAAACACCCTACATGTGCCATTCTATCCTTTCAAAGATCTTACTCCATCTCCTCTTCTCTTCATTACTGCCTGTTATCATTTTCTCATATTCACCCCTCTTTGATTTTCCCGTTTCTGTTTTTCCCACACTGTTGATCTCCTTCCAAAACATCTTATATCCCCATGAAGTGTGCTGACACTTGCACACTCCAGTTCTCATACGCCCACTGTTTAAATCCCTGCTCCTTTCTGTTGACCTTTTGCCACTTTCTCTCATATCACCCAGTCACTTGTACTCCTTTTCTGTAATTACTACCCATACACCGTTCTTCTTATCTCCTTCACTAGCAGATTTACTTCATCATCCCACCATTCATTACCCTTTCTCACTTGCCCATATCCCATCTTCTGCATGTCACACTCTTCTCTCACACTCATTAGCCCTACTTCCCAATATGCCTCCCATTAATTGTGTACTTATTACACTAGTTCACTGTTTCATGTGTACACA
Source organism: Panulirus ornatus (assembly GCF_036320965.1). Taxonomy (NCBI): domain Eukaryota; kingdom Metazoa; phylum Arthropoda; class Malacostraca; order Decapoda; family Palinuridae; genus Panulirus; species Panulirus ornatus. The sequence goes on from NC_092295.1 coordinate 961,802, forward strand.
ATAAGGTCTCACCAAGAACAAAGTATAGACTCATTTGCTTACATCCACTCTCAAGCTGTCAAGTACAGTGCATTGAAATCAGAGCTCTATCTAAAGCCAAGTCCCTCAGACTAGCTGTGATTTCTTATGACTGCTTTACAAGCAGCCTATTAAGAGCATTTCACCCAGTGTACTATATCTCCAATTCACTCTATCCCATTCAGGCCCTGATCACCTCCCTTCCATCTTCACTTTGTTAATCCCCTTCTCCTTGTTCCTGATTCTTTAAAGATATCCAACCATTTCAGCACACCCTCTTCATATCTCTTAAACCTATCCTTCTTATAACCACACTTCTCTCATACCATATCATTTCTTTCTTAATTAACTGTCCTCACACCACATATTGTCCTCAAGCATTTCATTTCCAATGTATGCACCCTCTTTCATCTTTTTTTTTCCCCCTATCCTCACACCAACACAAAAAATGTTGGGACTTGTACACTATCAGACATGCTCATCTTTTCCTTCACCAACAGTGACTTGCCTTCCACACATTCCACACATTTTTCAATGCACTCAGAACATTAGGCCCCTTACTCACCTTAAGGCTCACTTCATCTCACATTGTTCCACTTGCTGACTGTCTGCTCTCAGGTATCTAAACCACTCCATTTCCTCTTGGTTCTTTTCATTCAAATTTACAACCTAAGTTTCTCTCCACTGCTGAACCTATTAACATTGCATTTATTCACAATTACTCTCAATTTTCTATATTCACACATTCTCCCAAATGTAGGAGCCTTCTGTTCTTATTAGTCTTCTTTCATGACTTACAGAGGCTAAATGGGGTGCGGTCTTTCTCCTTTATCCATAGAATTCATATAATAAGCTTTAGGTGATAGATGAGAGAATAATGGGGAATAGAATAACTGAGAACAGGTGTTAATGACAGTAAGATGTGCAATAAGGGCTATGTTTTTTCCATATCACAAGGAAGACTCTTGTACGTAGGTATTAACTTCATTGTTTCCTCATTCCCCTTCCATTAGTCTCATTCCAGGTATGCACTTCTTAGTCTGTTTTTAGCTTTCATTTTAACTTTTCTTTTTGTTATATACATGTTCTTCATTTCCCATTATTATACCTTGATATTTGAATTATCAGAGAGCCCAGACCACATTTTTATAAAGCATCATTTCTTATTCTCCAAATCATATTAGAACTTGTGTTTGTGCCATTGAATTTTTCATTCATTTTACTCCTCTGAGTCTCAAATACAGGTACATCATCAAAAATATAGAATTCTTGGAACCTGGACATTAATGAATTCTTTATTTTTGTATTTTTGAGTGTATTGGAAAATAAAAGGTTTCATCTTGTATTACTCTAATGCAGTAAGGGATATATGTGCAGTGTCACAGGGCTTGAAGGAATAATTAAGATATGGAATAGACAATTTGATTTTGACAGTACTTTCTGAATCAGTGAATTTTCTGGAAATGTGATGTCCAGATTTTTAATGCTGTGCCTATATTTACCAACATCTGTTTTAGACCTAATTCATGAAATGATGCATCTTTGTTGAAAATATATGTTAGACTAGATTTAATGCTCGTACTTTAGCTTTCATTTTGATTTTGGCTGTGGTAACTGCGCTTGATTCCTATTTGTAATTTGTTGCTGTGTTTTAGTCATTGATATTGCTTTGATAGTGATCATTATGTCATATTCATTTATTCAATTACAAAGTTATCAGTGTTACTGTAGATGTATGTCAAACCTTTAGCACTAATGTCATAGTAGAGAGTATGTATAGTTTCATATCTGTTTGTCTTTTGTATGTAGTATTGTGTTCCGTCATAATTGTTTACCTGTACCTGTTTAGGCTGTAAACCTCTCGAGTTCCAATGTGGTGATGGATACTGCATACCAGAATACAATAGATGCGATGGTACATATGACTGCACTGATGGTTCGGATGAACGTGACAACTGTGGTAAGATTATTTTTTTATGAAGAATATTTATTGTAAAGATTCTTATGCCTGTTGTAAGTCAAGCTTCAAGAGGCATCTCCTACTGGTACAGTATGGTAAATATGTTTCTCAGTTGTTAGTAATATGCATTTCGTCTTTGTATGGAGTGTTTATTGTTTTGTAATATAAACATTTTACTGCTTGCATGAGTTTTTGAAAGCTTTTAAGTTAGAGGACTTTGAAAACTATGAAATATTCTTTGGTTATTTAGATTATCTTTTTTTTTTTTACCTTTCCAATGATTTGTTTATATGTTAAGGGTAGCTGGAATGTGTTAATCCTTAGGAAACTTGTCTTTTTGGCTCATTTTAAGACCCATTTCATTCTTTGGCTCATTATAGCTCTTTGTACAATCACATGTGATGTCAAAAATTACTCATTTAGATTAGCTTTATCTGCTAATTTCCAGCATTTTCATATGGTTTGTGAACAGACATTCAGTACTATCTGAGGGACCTTAGTCAGTATGAATTTTACACAAATAAGCTGTCATATCTCTGAATGTTCATGCTTCTCCATCTCACACATCGTGTCACTATGGATATTATTTGCATACTTTTTTCCATTTATCCCCAGAATGTCAACGAGATGAGTTCCAGTGTAAGAATGGTGACTGTATTGCAAGTGCCCTGCGTTGTAATGGTTATCCGGACTGCCGAGATCGTTCTGATGAACAAAATTGCAGTGAGTATGGACTTTCTGATTAGATTATATATATGATAAATATCTAATAGTTCTGGGAATAAACCTTCTATGTGCATACAGAGAATTTTGATATTTACTTATTTTCAGTGATTATAGGAAAAAATAATGCATTCCAGAAAAAAATCTTGTTTGCTTTTTTCTGATGGTTCTGGAAAGAAAATAATAATGCATGCCTACAAAAAATTTTGGTATTTCCTTTCATTTTATGTCATTTAATTTACCATGTTTTCTTTTTTTTAAAGATTTGCAGCATGTTTTAAATGGCTTCGTTATATCCATCACCATGAATTATTTATCATTATCATTACAGAAATATTGTGTTTTTAGTCTTACTCAGTGATTCTTTGATTTATTTATAGAGGGATGCATGCAACTTGGGCTGTACAAGGAGCAGTAATATTTCTTATTCCAGGTATAGAAATGAAATTTGTGATTGATATGATCAACAGTAATTTAATTTCTACATAATTATGTATTGTTCTCATTTTCTTTTATTTACAGTTGAAGTTTTTGTAGTAATGCAAATTTTTTTAAAAACATGGTCATATACACACCCAATCACCCATCAACTAACAAGCCTAGGTTTGAGTTGTGGATGTGGCATGGTGTAATCTAGGGTGTAATATACACCTGATATGCTTGAAATTAAGATATGTATACGTAGTAAAAACTCTTTTCCTGTGATGCTCAAATAGTAATCAAGCATACACATGCACACTTGCTTATGTTTAGAAAAAAAAGTATGGAGAGAGTTGATCATGATCTTCAAGTTTTTACACCAAATTGATGATAATTATAAACTTTTCTTCAAGAGATACAGAGATTAAGCAACCAAAAGGCATGACAAGAAAGTAAGCAAGAAACCTGTTATAAGATATAAAGAAATGATTTTACAGGAAGAGTAAGGGATTAATGGAACAGCTAAGTATAAAATTGTGAATGTGGACTGTATTCACAGTTTAAGGAGTTGTATGACAGAATTGAAAGTTCAAGAAATAAGGCTGTTTAAGTTTAAAACTCCATCCCTGCATCGTAAAGATAGATAATTATACACGCACACACACACACACACACACACACACACACACCTCAAGGGGAGGAGGAGGAGGTACACTATCTATTCCTGACATGATTTTTTCATATGATAGCCAGAAAAGTTTTTATCAGTTATGAAACTTTTTTTGGGAAGAGAATATATGCAGTGCTGGAATTTTAGTGTGTAGCAAGCCATCACTCTAAATTCTGAAGGGGGAACAAAACACCCAAAATGAGAAATAAAGCTGTTAGCTCTACAAAACTAAACAATTTCTTTGAAGACATTGACTAGGAAGGGAAGCTCACCATCAGTGTTGAACAATGTTGCAAAAGGTTCTGATAAGTCTGTAGTGAAGGAGCTGGGAAATAGGTCTCAGTTGCAGAAAGGAGAGAGGGAGCATCATACAAGTGTGAGCTTTGGTTCAACAGATAGTAGAAAGTCGAGAAAATATGTACATATTATGGAAAAGAAAAAGGTGGAGCTACAGTAAGGCATCTTTAGAGCAGTAGAAGAGAACAAGTAAAGAGAAAAGTAAAATGATGAGGTGCGAGTAGAAAATGCATGAGAAACATTAGAGGCAAGAGAAAATCTAAAGTGGTCCCATAAAATTTTTGTGTTGATTACTACATAGGGAATGAATAATCCAATTAAAGTACTCATGGGGAGGTGGAAAGAAACAGAATGGAAATGTAAAAAACCACATATAAAATTCTAAAGTGTGTTCTTGTGGAGAACACACTGGAGAGTTGGATTGGGGGAGTGACCATCGAAGATATTAGGATACTCTGGCTAGACATAAGGAAGATATTAAATTTGGTTGATGCTTCTAAGGTACATGGCCCTGATGAAATATGGATTTATTTACTTAAGTGTAGGTGAACTCGCATCACACCCATTTAAGTCTTTTTGAAAGGTGATGGAAGGGACTGGAAAAGAGCAAAAGTCATTTTTCATATCAAGAAAAGAGATAGGTTACTTACTTTAAAATACAGGCTGATTTTAATGAGCAAAGTATGTAAAGAATTGACATAGATAACCAGGATAAGAAAGTTATACTGCTCATGTTAGAAAAAGCATTTGTCGGAAGTGAAGAGGTCATACATTATATATTTATTAGGCTTCTTTAAATGAGTTAGCACTGGCATGAAAAAAGGAGATGGGTGGGAGGAATATGTGTTCTTTAGTCTCAGATACCTCTTGGCATTGTGCCCCACAAGATTATGATAATGAAGTTAGGGCTAACTACAGGCAGGTAAAATGAGGGAACTCCTTTAATCAGTTGGAAAGTACTGTAGTGGATGGGAACAAAAAAGGAACATGTTACGGTGTCATCCCAAATAGTTAAGAGTGTCCAGGGTCCCACAGGGTCGAGTCTTAAAGCCACTACTATTCATAGTTCATGCAAGTAACCTGTAAAAGGACCAGAATCAGACATGAATATATTTGTGTAAGATGAGAGAAGTTGTAAGATTCTGCAGGATTCTGAAAAACCTCCATGGTGAAGTTGTAAGATTCTGCAGGATTGTGAAAAACCTCCACGGTGGACTAGACAGGTTCAAGCTGCCAAACTATGACTACCATCTTGCAGGAGACTCATTGTAAGGATTAACTGTCTGAAAGGGACTTGATGTTGATAGCATAACTCAGGACATCATATGAGAGGGACTGTAAACCCTCAACCCTGTATTGTGGATTCTCTCTGAAAATGTGATTGCCCCATGCATCTTTCTGTCTATATCTCTGACACCCCTTCCTTTTGGGAACTCCCTCAAGAGGGTGGCCATGGCGAAAGAGTCTCTATAACTGGTGAACTCCACTGCTGCTACTTAGCCTTTAGTGCCTCATCCTTGACAGGTCACTGGCAGAGGACAGCTTTAGTGCAGTGTTTTCAGAGGCTCTTACGTAGTATTCCCATTAACTGCTACTACCTAATGTGTCTATCAAATGTTCCTGCCAAATGTTCAAATCTACCACTTCTACATAATGCTCCCATCTAATGTTTCCACCTACTTTTTATGCCAAAATCTTCTGCCTAATGTTCCTACCCATTACTTCTATATATTGTTTCTACCATTTGCCAAAAGGCAAGGCTATTACATGTCACTCACCGCAGGAAAATCTAGAGTTCCAGAGAATGAGTCGTATGAGTTGATTGTTGTCAAGTGTTACGTATGCTAAGGAAAGATTGAATGTTTGTGGACAGAAATGCCAGCAGTCCACGTGTGGGTGAGGTAGAAAGAAAAGACGGCTACTCGGTCCAGATGAGTGTAACGTGACAATCACTGAAGTGCTGGCTCACTCACTACACAGTTGTCTCTAAGCCTCTCTCAATACCCAGGCAGGTAACACAGGAAATATACCTCCCTGGTCGGTGGCTGCCCATCAAGTACTACCCATGCAATAAAAAAAATCCAATATTATTTGTTTATTTAAAGAATACTAAGTATTCTATATAGCATGGGCTACCAGTAGGACTGTATAGAGGAGGATGGATGTGTTGGAAATGATATATATATATATATATATATATACATATACATATCAAAAGTTGAAGGAAAAAGTTGAATGGGGAGACCAAATTGGAGATGGAAGGATAGCGTGAAAAAGATTTTGAGGAATCGGGGCCTGAACATGCAGTAGGGTGAAAGGCATGCATGGGATAGAGTGAATTGGAATGTTGTGGTATACTGGGATTGACATGCTCTCAGTGGACTGAACTAGGGCATGTGAAGCATCCAGGATAAACCATGGTAAGTTCTGTGGGGCCTGGTTGTGGATAGGGAGCTGTGGTTTTAGTGTATTACACATGACAGCTAGAGAACAGATGTAAGCAGATGCAGCCTTTCTTTACTTGCTTCTGGTACTACCATGCTAACATGGGAAACAGTGAGCAAGTATGAAAAAAATCTCTATTCCACAGTTACACTTGAAATACCATATGAAATGTTGAGGATTTAGCTGGAATAAAGTAAAGTGCTAGAGTGCTTATGTATAACTTGTCAATATGAAGAGACAGGAGACTGGAAAGAGGCAGTGAACTACAGACTGCCATCCCTGACAAGTATAGTCTGTAAGGTACTGGAATAGATAATCAAAGCAAATGTGTGACATCCATCCTGCTGAGGAGAAACTGATTAACCTCTTAGATTTCTGCAAGTGAGTGAGCTTAATTTTAGATCCAACTGACTTCAAACTTCACCAAATACAAGTCCCAGAAATTCATCCTGAGCAAATGTAAAGTATGGAGGTTGGAAAAAAGTAGAGGATTGTCTCACTGTGATTAACAACCACCAGGAAATAAGCCTCAGCATTCTTTGTGTGAGAAGGACTTGGGAGTTGATATCATCCTTAACCCATCACCGGAGTCTTACACAAGGAGAATAATTAAGGAGACAAACAGTCTTCTGACATTTATTAGAATAGCTTTCAAGTATATGGACAAGGTAATATTCATCAAGCTGTTCATATCTTACATAAGGCCTAAATTAGAATATGCATCTCAAGAGGCAGTAAAAGCTAAAGAAGCACAAAAAGCTGATGAGGTCATGATGAAGGCAAAAGAGAAGAGTGATGGATGACCTGAATACAGATTTTCTTTCATATCAGCTGGATGGTATAGATATTGAAATTTTTTTTCAAAAGATACAGGACAGAACAGAAGCCATAGCACAAAATCAAGCAAGAAGCTTGTGAAAATGATTGTAAAGAAGTACTTTATAGTATAAGCAGATATATTTGATGAATAGAATAAACCCATTTTTGAGATAGTATATATGGATAGCATATGGAAATAGAAAAAATTGCGTCACGATAGTGAAAGTTTAGGAGATGAGCATAGAATTCTCCCCCTTTAGAGTACAGAGAAGTGATTAGATGGGATGATTGTTCTTGCCAGACTCTGCCTGCAAATGGTTATACCATGATTTAGAGGTCGCCTTTGGCAAGGTTTTGTCATCGATATTGACAGAAGGGAGTACAATCTTGATAAGGGCTTTTTGTTGCAAAGGAGTCCATTATTTCCTTGCTCCAAGGTAGAGTAAGACATTGGAGATGCTGAAGCCCCATAAAAGGAGCATGGTTTTGTTTAATGATAATACTGGTCGAGAGGCAGCAAGAGATATTTGAAGAGCTTGATATAGACTAGGAAGGATTTTTGGAAAGAGGCAAATAATGTGAGGATAACAATAGAACAATTGGAGCAACAGTGAGGGGGAAGATAGGGAGTGGGAGAGATAGTGAGGGGTAGAGATAGGGAAGTGATGACAGGAATAAAAGGGGGAAAAGTGTCAAGTAAGTTTTCTGAAGGACTCTTCAATGCATAAGGTGATAGGGTGATGGATGTTTGGGAAGAGTTGACATTTGTAGCGACAGTCTTAATGAGTGGTGTGACTAATAGAAAGGGGTGTTTGAAATCCTTGCTTGATATTAATTGTGATTTAGTTACAGGAATGTATGGGTTTGTAACTGTTTTTCAGGCAAGAGGATGACTGTTGTTTATTGGTAGGTCTTGTTATTCAATGCTTGCATGATCCAGTTTGATGTGCCTGAGGACTAGCAGAATGTAAGTGTAGTGCCCATGCAAGGGGGACAAAAATGAATGCTCAAATTACAGAGGTATGAATCTTATTAGTATACCTGGTTAGGTGTAGAGGAATTGGTGATTAAGAAGGTGCTTGCATGTATAGAATATATGATTCATGAGGAGCAGTGTGACTAAAGGAGAGTTAGGGTATATGTAAACCTATTTGTTGTGAAGAATTTGTATAAGAAATACCTGAGGAAAGAGAGTGAATTCTAAGTTGTATTTATGGATTTAGAGAAAGTGTATGGTAGGACTGACAGTCATATCGATGGTGCGACAGATATATGGGGTAAATGGAATCTAGAGAAAGTGTATGGTAGGGTTGAAAGGGATATGTTGATTAGGGTATATGGAATATTATTGAATGCAGTAAGGTGTTTTTGCCATGAGACCAGGGCATGTGAGAGAGTAGGTGTGGAGGAGGGTGAGTGGTTATTGGTGAAGATGGGTCTTTGTGAATTATTTGTGATGTCTTTGTGGTTGTTTTTAATCTTTTTACAGACAAGATAGTGAGGATGATATGTAAGGGTCCAGGAGCAACAGACAGGTCTGTGGTATGTTGGGGATGGAAGTTACAGGCATAGGGAGTGAATCCATTGCTGTTTGCAAAGGATAAGGCTCTGGTGGTAGATTAAAAAGAGAAACTGGTGACAGGAGATTGTATGAGGGAAGAGAAGTTGATAGTAAATGCAAACAAAAGTAAGGTAATGAATTGCAGTAAGAGGATAAAATAAGGTGATTTATATATAAGTTTGAATGCAGTCAAGTTGAAGCAAGTGAAGTGCCTTAGGTTCTCTGGAGTGGATGGAACCATGGAGGCTGAAGTGAGTCAAAGGATAGGAGAAGGGGGCTAAGGTTCTAGTTACTTAATGTTAGGGAGTATGTGGAAGGATAGATCATTGTCTGTTTGGGCAAATGTGGTTAAATCTGAAGTTATAGTATTCTTGATAGTGTTGTATGAATTGATTCATAGGAAAATAACAAGAAAAGGGGTGAAGGGAGAAGAGGGTAGATGTGTTGTAATCTAAGTGCCAGAGGACTGTATATGGTTTCTTGAGGGTTGATTGTGTATCAAATGATAGATTAAGAGATAGGTGTGATAGTAAATGTATTCTTGTTAAGAGAGCTTACCATGGTGTATTGAAATAGGTTGGACATTTGAAAAGGATGAGCAAAGAAAGACTGACAGTGGGGGTTTATGTGCTGGAAGAGAAGGGAGCAAGCTAGGGCATGTACTGAGAAGTACCTAAAATGAGGTTTTGCCAAAAGGCAGAACTATTGCAAAGTTCTCCCCACGCAATTTGCTTGATTTATGATACAGTACTGTTTCCCTCTACAGCTATGCACATTTTATAATTGTCTATCGTGGGTTCATCTTGAACTGACTTCAACAGTTGATAGTTTTATAGATATTGTTCCATTCATGTTTCTAATTTTCCTTGGTAATGTATTGAACAGTCTTTCTTCCTTTTTTTTTTCTTGCTGGGTTCTTGTGTATTTTGATAGATATCATGATATACTTGCAGACATGGTAACCATTTTTCTTCCTTTTGAGAGGCATTTGATTTCATGATAGTGCTCGATATTCCTCCTCTTCTTTCTTTATTGAAACCATGCTCAGATTATTATGTATCTTTCTCTTCCTCTTTCCATGCTGTAAAGTTGGAGTTTTTTCAGCTTCTCTTGGTAGTTCATATTTTCTGTCTCCTTGATTTTGTTCATGAATTATTTCTGAATTTTAGTGATTTTATTTCCATTTATTTAGTGGATGACCACACAGCACAATAGTATTCACTTTTGCTGCATATGTATAGATTAGACGCTTTCATCAATAGTTTTTTCCCATTCAGTGGAAGCTTTCATCATACCTGTCATTACGTTATGATAAAGCTATATTTTCAGTGTTCTTTGAAATCTTGTTTCTCATTTATGATCACTCATAGATCTTTGATGTTTGTTTCTCTTTCTGTCTCTTTTCCTGTTAGGTCTCTTTACATTGTCATCAATTTATTGTTTATTGTTCCATGGCTTCTATTCTCAAATATATTATTTTTCTTTTTATTTCTTATTATACTTAGTCACTGTCTCCTGCATTAGCAAGGTAGCGCAAGAAAATAGACGAAAGAATGGCCCACCCCACCCACATACACATATATATCTGTATTGAATTTCATCAGTATAACTTTCTCCCATGTATAGGTTGCATCTAAATGTTATGCGTATCCTTTTGATCATCTTGTGATAGTATCATTTTGTCTGATCTAATTTTATCAGAAAAGTGGTTGATTATGCTTTCTCCTGCCTCTCTGTTAATGTTTGGTATTATTGTTATAAAGAGAACATAGGGTAAAACCATTTCTTATTGTGCCCCCAGTAGAACATCTTTATCAGACTTGATTCCCCTTTGTACTACTTCATTAAGTTTTTTGTTAGTTAAAAACTTGATCCATGTCCCGATATTAATCCTTACTGTGTTATTTAGCTTCTCTCTTTAGTAAAATTCCATGGTTTACTTTGTCAAATTCTTTAGCAAATTTGAGAAAAGTGTCTATTTTCTTTCCCTGCATTCATTTTTCATATATATTATTTGAAAGATTGACAGAGGATATATGTTTCAGAGGTTGAGGGAACGAGGAGAAGTGGGAGGCCAAATTGGAGGTGGAAAGATGGAATGAAAGAGATTTTGAGTGGCCAGGGCCTGAACATGCAGGAGGGTGAAAGGCATGCAAGGAATAGAGTGAATTGGAACGATGTGGTGTACCGGGGGAGTCGACGTGCTATCAGTGGATTGAACCTGGGCATGTGAAGTGTCTGGGGTAAACCATGGAAAGTTCTGTGGGGCCTGGATGTGGAAAGGGAGCTGTGGTTTCGGGGCATTATTACATGGCAGCTGGGGACTGAGTGTGAACGAATGGAGCCTTTGTTAACTTTTCCTAGTGCTATCTCGCACACATGTTGGGGAGGGTGTTGTTATTTCATGTGTGACGAGGTGGCGATGGGAATGAATAGAGGCAGACAGTATGAACTATGTACATGTGTATATATGTATATGTCTGTGTGTGTATATATATGTATACGTTGAGATGTTTAGGTATGTATATTTGCGTGTGTGGACGTGTCTGTATATACATCTGTATGTGTGTGGGTTGGGCCATTCTTTCGTCTGTTCCCTTGCGCTACCTCTGCTAACGTGGGAGACAGCGACAAAGCAAAATAGATAAATGAATAATGATTTGAATGAGCTAATTATTAGGAATGCATGCTTTTTCCTGATATCCTGATGTAGATCTATATTTTACTTCATATATATGGTTGGTCTTCATCCTGTGTTCTAGTGTGTGTCCTTTCAGCACTCTTTCATAAACTTTTATCATATTCAAAGGGAAGCAAACTGTGTATTGGTGTTAAGCGTCCCATTTGATGGGTGTCCACAATTTTGCTTTCATCAGACTTTAACCCATTAATAACATCACTGGTTTCACAGTTGCTGTTTTTGTCCTCTATAGGGAGATAGTTGGAATCCTTGTGGTCCCAAAGCTGAGTTCTCTTGAGTTCATCGATTGCTCTGCTTTTGTCATTTTCTAATATTTCACTATTTACAATTGCATTGTCATGACAGTTATGAGTGTGGGTGTATGTGGTGCATACAGATTGGGAGATATCATATGATAGGAGTGATAGAGATGCCTTATGGAGGCTATAGATAATATAGGATGTGGAAGGAAAGCTTTGAGAAGCAGAGGATAGTTTTTACCAAGAGAGTAAGCATGTGTGCAAGTAGGAACTGAGGAGAATAAATAGTTCCAATAGAAGGTGTTTCTGAGGCAGGGTGTGTGATGTCTCCATGGCTTTTTATCTGTATTAGAATTGAGTGGTGAGGGAGGTGAATGTTGGAGACAGGGGCAGGTCTGCATTCTGTTGAGGTTGGGAGGGCTTGAGAGGAGAATCATTAATGTTTGCTGATGACACTGTATTGAGAGCAGGTACAAGTAAGAAACTGCAGAAGCTGCCTTCCAAGTTTGGTAGTGTGTGTGAAAGAAAAGAGCTGAAAATCGATGTGAATAGAAGCAAGAATATTTGATGTGTGAATTTGAATGGAGACGCCTTGGTGGATGTGTAGTGTTTTAGATACCTAGGGATGAGTATGGCAACAGATGGAGCCATAGGAGCTGAAGTGAGCCATATATATTAGTGAATGAAGGTCCTGGGTACCTTGAAAAATGTGCAGAAAAAGAGATCATTGTATGTAAGGACAAAGACAGGTATGTCTGATGGTATAGTAGTTGTCTTGGAGTTGTATGGATTCAAGGCATGGACTTCTGATAAGAATACAGAGAAAAGAATAATATTTTGGAAATGAAGTGTTTTAGGACAATATATGGTATGAGGACAGTTGATCAAGTAGAGTAAGAGTGAGGTGTGGTAGTAAGAGGAGTTTGTACGATGGAATGGAAGAAGGTGTACTGGAATGGGTTGGACATATGGGGGGGATGCCTTACAAAGGTATGCATATTGGAAGTGAAGGGAAGAAGGAAAAAGGGGAAACCAAAGGGGAGATGGATGGATGGAGTGAAAGATGCCTTGGGGCTTCATCATATAGAATGTGAGGCATGCAGGGGATAGAGCAAATTAGAGTGATATGGGAAACTCTGGGAAATGTGCTGTCAGTGGGCTGAACCAGGGAACGTGAAGCAATTGGAGGAAACCAAGAACATTTCTGTGGAACCTGTTTATGGATAGGGGTCTCTGGTTTTGGTTCATTATTCATCACAGCAAGAGAGGGGATGTAACCAAATGAAGCCATTGTTCATGTGTCCCTAGCTCTACCTTGCTATTGCAGGAAATGAAGAACAATTATGAAAAAATGAATATCACTGTATTGTATGATTACAGTAAAATAGAGTGTAACAAACAAGTTAGAGTTCATAAACACTTAACAAACAAACCTGATGGTCTAGAACTTAAGATATTTTGAAAAGTTAAAAGAACTCAAACTTTACATCCTAAAAGGAAGAAGGGAGACATATACCATGATATGTGCATGGCAAGCAATAGAACACATAAAGAATAATGTAAACCAGAGAGCATCTTTGCAAGGAAGGCACAGAGCTATCAGTTCTGGAATAATATTTGGTAATATGTAAAGAAACATGAGATAGAAAAAATACAAGTCTCCTGCCAAAGAGTTGGAAAGGCTTTTTATTAAATAATTGAGGAAGTAAGATTCATACATATAATAGTTAGATAAACATTTGAAAGAAAGTAAGATTTATGGTTGTTGTTTACCTCATAAACTTGTGATTGACATTTATGTAGGATGCATGATGGTGGAGAGAAACGATATATGTATTGTAATTCAAGAAGCAAAACATGCAGTGAGTGCCACATGCTAACCCAACCATTCTAGCAAAGTCTTTTCTTGATTATTCTTAGATACTGTTCCATTTCCTTCTTGGTTTTCCTTCCCTCATTATCTGTCCCTCTCTGACATGTTGTAAATCTCAGTTAAGTATCATGTTTTTAGGCAGATTTCTAAGGTAGTATTTAGGGTTGCTTTACCCCTACCTCATGCATACTACATCCTTTTACCAACTGAAGTATATGGGAATAGTATCTTGGTGAAAATGTATGAATCTATGCAACTATATAACCTGAAGTACTCAGGAACATTAGTTAAATGATAATTTAAAAATCTAACTACTCACTATGAAATATGAAATATCTTGTAACGGTGAAATTTATTTATATGATACATGTAAATGTTGAGTAACTTTCTTTGATTGCATTACTTTCAGCAGGAGGAAACATTAATTTAGATTTTTTCTTATCATCTTTGGCTTTATAGAATTTTTGTTAATTAAAATTCAGATTTGATCAAAAGGAAACAATGTTTCACAGGTTGTGGGAGTATTGAATGGCAATGTGAAACAGGAGAATGTATATTCCGCACAGAAATATGTAATGGAGTGCGGGATTGCCTTGATGGTTCAGATGAGAGAGGTTGTCCAGGTGTGTTGTTCAGTGTCAGCCTTTCCTGTGATGTTAAAACATTATTCTTGTTTAAAGCTCCATCCAAAATGCTTGTAATATTGATTTAGTACTTAAAATGCAGATTTTGACACTGTAATTTAGCCTTTAAACACACAGTGCCCCTTGCATAAACTCACTGTCCTACCGCTTTACCTCACATACTGCTGGATCCCAGATTCCTCCAAGCCTTGCAACGATGGTCAGTTTCGATGCAGCACTGGTGAATGTATTGATCATTCTCGTCTCTATGATGGCTACGATGATTGTGAAGATGGTCAAGATGAGAAATTTTTTTCCGTCGACGACAGCTCCCCCTCCACCTCTGCCCTTGTATTTGCCCCCGAAATCCCAGGTTCGATGCTTGTACATCACTGCACATGGTTGATGTTGAAAATTTTCCCTCTCAAATGTTAGACAAACATAAGTGTTCCAAAAGAGAATGCTTTTCAGGTTGCTTTACTTTGTCATTACTAAGAAGAATTTCTTGGTACTTGTTATTCCTCCATTTAGATTTTTTATTCTTTTATTTTGTTATGGATACACGGAATAACTTTTAGAAATATTATGGTTTTCTTTCTGCCTCAGCCACACCTGGACTATTGGCATTCTTCTCACAAATATACAATCTCTCCTTGTCATGCACAACACTTTACAATACCTAACTCACACAGTAACTCTAGATTTTCCAGCAATGAGCACTATACACTAGCCCTGTCATTTGGCAAGATGGTAGGAGCAGTAGATAGAAGTAGCAGGTAGAAAAATTAGGCAAGAGCATTAGGTAGGAACATTAGGTTGAGGTTGTAGGCAGGAACATTACTCTGGAGCATTAGGTAGAAGTTGTTGATTGAAATACTTGGCAGGAACATTAGATAGACACATTAGTTATAGTTAGTTGGTAGGAATATTAGATGGGAGCCTGTGGAAACCCTGCACGAGTGGTATGCTCTGCCAGTGGCCTGTTAAGGGTGGGGCATTAAAACCCAAGAAGCATCACAAAAGTTCACCAGTTATGGCAGCACTTTTCCCTGGCTACCCTCTTGAGAGAGTTCCCGAAGGAAACAGGCATCAGAGACACAGATATGATATCCTCTTCAAAGAATTGCAGATACAGGAATTTGCAGTTTCAAAATTCTGCTCAGGTTTATTCAGTGTAAGCTAGTTGACGTCATTTAAATCAAAGTATATATGAATGATGTCAAAATTATGACAGTATTTTGTCTTTATATCCAGCAGTTCATTTTAGTTGAAACATTTTAAATTTCCTTGGCACTCTACCATTAACCCCAGATTCAATAAGGAATGAACATTTTTTCAGGAGGATTGAAGTTACAGACAAGATAACTTTATTGAATTTTAGTACACAAAGCTCCATACCCTTTGTAAGAATCTGTTTTCCATGGACTGTTCAGACATGAAATGCATTATGATCTTTTATAATACTAATATTTCTATGAGACTCATGCTTGTGTTCTTTTAAATGTCATATATATTCAAGCAAGAAATGCTTAGTTTACTAAGTACTTGCAGCTGGATTGATAATGAACTTGTCCAGTCTGCTAGAGATTGGAGACACTTTGATTACAGAAAATCATGTTTTTAGGAGCTTCATCTGCTTTAAGGATATTTATATTCTTTAATAGTTTAACCACTTAGATAACCACTTAGAATTAGTGAACATCCATTGCATAAATGTTTAAAAGTATGTGCCTGCCAATGATGTTTGAGCAAGTGGGCCAGCGCCACTGATGTTGATGCAAATTACTTTACTCCACCTAAACTAGTGTTGGTGTCTGCGTGTAAAATTGTTGCTCTTTAGTGAGCAATGGCAACTACATGACATACCAGCATACCACATGAGCCTGCCTCAGCAGCACTTTAGCTGTTGCAGGAGGCGGGAATGTTTTGTTGTGCTCCCACTCATGTCATGGATTTTCATTGCTTTTTCCCTTTTTGCACCTCTACCACCTACTATATTTGGAAATACTCACCTTACAAGGGACAGAATAGCTTCTGTAGTTGCACTTTACAAGAGAAATAAGCCACATAAGGAAATTTCCAATGTTACCAGTTAGAGCTTGAGATCAGTTCAAGGATGGATCAAGAAATTTAATGATGGTGGCACTTCTGCACCAGTCCATGTGAAAGCCTTGGTAAGGCCAGGAAAACCTCTCCACTCACTTTCAATGTTCTTAAACATCAATTGGATGCAGATCCATGCTTGAATGCAAAAGAATTAAAAGAAGAAACCATAGACTGCTCAGTGATGTGTTGGTAAGGACAGTGCATCACCGCTTACACATGGACCTTAAGAACTGAAGCTGCAGGATGTGTCCCAGACCACTTGTAACCTGTATGCACCAGAAGAAAATAGTTGGTTTTTGAAAGAAATATGTAGTATGGGATACAGCTAAGTTCAGAAGTGCCTTGAGTCCATCTTTTTTGCGACAGGTGGCTGTAGTAGGCATGAGTAATGCGACTAGGCTGTAAAGTTCCCTGCCCCACTTTTGGTATGGGGTTGTTTGAATTGTTACGGTGCTGGGGACCTTTTAGTACTGCCAAAGAATGAAACTATGAATAGACTTGGCTACCTCAGGCTACTATGGGACCTTCTTCCAGATTTGTTCAAAAAGTGCAGGGCCAAAGTGTTCATGCAGGATGGGGCTCCCTGCCACACTGCCAGACTAGTTATTGATTGGCTTAAGGACTGTGCAGTGGAGTTTTTCAGTGACTGGCCTGGGAATTCCTTGATTTGAATATAGTAGAAAACTTGTGGACGTTCATGAAAATGATGTTATATAACAAAGATACTTCATGGCTTCCCATGCTGGAGGTGGCGATTCATGGAATTTGGGCAAAGATGGATGCTATATGGCTTCAGAACGTCTTTGCCTTTGATTCAGTCCCTGATTTTTTCAAGGAGTGTATAGAGAGGAAAGGGAAACCAATATTGCACTAGTCGGTGGTGAATACACAGTTTTCATTGTTTTATTTCATGTGTGTCCTTGATAGATGTGCTGCAGCCCCCATGCACCAATTTTATTGGTGGGCACTGTATGTTTGTTTTATGTGTGAGCTTGTACTTTAGTTACCTATGATTACCTATTTGTGCTTTGCAGGGAAAGAGTTTTGTACTTGTAGGGCTCTGTTTTTTTTTTATACCATCAAAATGGCTTTTAAATCTTTAGAAGCTTCTGGCATTTACCATTACCTTGCTTAGGTCATTCCACCCATCTAATGCCCTTTCTTTAACCAGTATTTCATAATATTGCTCTTGACCAGCCTCCTCCTCAGCTTTCTTAATTCAGGTAACTTTATGGTTGCTCTTCTTGGGAGCCTTTCAGTCATATCTTTGTACTTCTTTAGGTGACCAGATATGAGAGACATAATCCAGCTTCAGTCAAGCATGTTATGAATAGCTTATCAAACATTTCTTTAACCAAAAATTTTGATGCAGTTTAGATATTTACCAGCTGTTGATAGCACTGATGACGGACTAAATAGTATGTTTACCCTTAGATCTCTTTCCCACATCTATTCCTATAGCTTATATCCCCTTTATGTGATATTTACAGTGGGGCCTTCTTTCACTGTCCCATCCTCATTATCTTGTATTTATTTGGTTGAATCTCATCATCCAGTTATCAGACCAACTTTGGGGTTTACTTGGGTCCCCTGTAGCTGAAACTTACAGGGGACCTTATTTCTCTCGTAACCTATCATCATCTGCAGACATGTTTAGGTACAATTCTAGTCCATCTGTCAAGTCATAGGTACAATTCTAGTCCATCTGTCAAGTCATACATGCACACTAAAAATTCCAGAGGGTCCAAGACCAAGCCCTGCAGCAATCTGCTTGAAACCTCAGCTCATTTTGAGAATGCCTTTGTACTCTACCAAGTAGGTAATTCTCAATTCTAGTGAAGGAATATGCCTGTTATTCCTGCCTGTAGCTCAGGTTTTTGAACCAGCTTTCAACAGGGTACAGTATCAATAGCTTCTTGGCAGTCTAGAAACATGCAAGAATAGTAAGAGTCCCAGAACAGAACCCTGTGGCATTTCAGTGGTGATCTCCAGCTTCTCTGATGTGTCTTTTTTTTTTTTTGTTTGTTTCTGTCATAGTAATCTTTCCAGTGGAAGAGTCTCCTGCTTAATCCTACTTGGTGATTCAACTTTTGTAATCAGCCTAATGCGCCTCCCTAACAGTATAGTGTCAGCTGCTTTCCGAAAGTCGAGATACAGACAATTCACGTAGTCTTTCCTTTTGTCAAAGATAGAGCTCAATCTATCATGGAAATCTAAGAGGTTTATTACACACACTGACCTTTCTCTACAATTGTGTTGCCTCTCTTGCCTAGGTAATTTTCCCTCTTTAAAAAGTCATCTACTCACCTTTTGGTTATGTTTACCAGTACCTGACACACCACACTTGTCAGGGAGACTGGTCTACAGTTAAGCATTTCTTCCTGGTCTTCTTTCTTGTAGATGGATATGATGTTTACCCCTTTTCCATTTCCTTGGCACTTTGCCTTTCTCCAGCAGTGTCTTGAGCAGTATTTGAAGAGGTCTCTCAAGTGTACTCTGTTAATATCTTTTCTAGATATCTTGACGTGTTTTTGAAACCTCCTCCCCAACCCATCTCACTATTGGGTCTGTAGTGTCTTCCACATTGAAAACACATGGAACTTGTTTTTCAGGAATTCAAATTATCCTATAGAGTGCTTTCTTCTTGGGTGATTAGCTTCTTTTGAGCAGATTATTTACTCCTGATGAAGTTATGGAATCATTGATTTTTCCATTCTTATCCACAGTATCATTTTCATTTTCTAATCCTGCTATACTCATTCCTTGTTCTCTCTTCACTTTCATTCACTGGCTGGTTGGTACCATCTATATCTTTCCACTGCACATCTTGAAGTTCCCTTTCTTTTTGATATGATTGATTAGACCATTCTTCCCTCTGTACTGAAGGCTGGAGGTACCTGAGCATTGAATGATTTTTTTTTTCCAATTGATGTTTCATGTGATATTTTCAAAATCCATGGTAGTATTCATAAAGATTAAATGAAGTACTTTGGACGTACCACTCCCTCTCTAGTATGTTCACTAACATGTTCACAGAGGTAATATTCTGTGTACTCCCTACATAAGAACTTGTCTCTCTAAGATTCTCCTTTTAACGTAAGGCTTCAAATTCCCCCAAGCTATCTCTATAATTGAAATACCTCATCATCAGTACTTTATCCTCTTCAAGAAGTGCGTGATTCACTGCTTCTAGTACCATCCTCATTATTTTTCTGCTGTTCTTGTGTATTTGGCCTGGATAGTTAATATCATATGGAGGACTTTATAATATCAACACCAATATGCTCTTTTTTCCTAGAGCTACCCATCCCTTATGTGTTGTTTGAATAGGACTTTTGCTACTATTTCCCAAAATTTAGTGTTATCTTGTGTATGTGGGATTTGTCTGTGTAATTACTTATTTTTACTGTATGTGGAGGAAGTTTACACTCATTGGGCCCCATCTCTTACACATTTTTTACTATTATCTCCAAATATCTGTTTGTTTGTTTGTCATTGTTGATTATTACCTGTTTGTGCTGTATAGTGAGGGAATTCTATATATGTGATTCCTCACCTCTTAAACTTTGTTCTGTATCTTATAGTCCCCAAAACTATTTTATACATAGGATTTACTGGTTTTTATGCAGTATGTCACACTCATCCACATTACCAAAAAGAATACCTTTTCACATCTTTTCTAACTTGTTTTTGATTAGTTCCTTGCTATGCCTTTTCATTTCTCTTTTTTTTTGCTGATGTCAGAGAACTGTTTTTGGTGACATCTTTAGTTTGAAAACCATGAAACCTGTAACTATGTTCCCACTCTTTCTTTTCTTTAGCATGGACAAATTTATGACCACCATCCTGAGTCTGTAACTACCTGGTTTCAAGTACAATCTTTGTTGGTTTCACGATACCCTAAGAAATTTTGATCTCCACTATGTTGATGATGTGAACTCTTAACTTGGGTCTAATATGTACTTCAAATATTTTTCAGGACAATTCCTTATCTGTATTTACAAATGCAAATGTGATTTTAATGTCTGATTATTTGCTTTTGTAAAAATTCACCTAGTGTGGTTATCCAGTGATTGACAATGTACTTTGTCAAGCCACAAAATCATACTGTACATAGACTCCTTTAATATGTGTCCTGTACGTTGGTAGTCATAGTTTTCCTTTTTTAACTGGATACAGTTTTTGTCATTTAGCATTTATGGGATTGAATTTTGTTTATCACATATTTCACCATTTATGGGGTTCTAAGAATTTTCAAAGATCATTGCGGCTGTGGACACTGGTCATTTATAAACACATTAGGTAAGATTCAAGGCCTCTAATAAGTCATTTATATATATCAGGACAACAGTCTCAGTACCTTGCTCTGTGGAATGAGACTAGCAATTCCAACTCAGCTTAAAGGCACCTCTCTTATGTTCCCCTTTTCCTCTTTCGTTGAAATGATTTTTAGTTTATGGAAGGAGTACCCTTGTTTTATTTCTGCCTGAAAATTTTTATATAAACTTGTATGGCAAACTCAGATGCCTTCCAACTAACTGACTCAAGAATACACAATAGTCCTACCAATCTGTTTTGTCCTGGCCATTGGTCACTGTATTGTAGAAGTTTAGAAAGTAAAGTATACCTATTACTTCTAGAAACATGTCTTCCCCTCATGTAGTTAATTTCACCTTTGCAACTTAATTCCATTATGTTTTCTAAATATTTCTAGTATTTATGAAGTATGCTCCTAAGAAGTACTTGCATGTGTTTAAATGCATATTCCATTTTTCCTGTCACCACCCCTTCAAAGAACACAGCCTGTGTGGGAACTCCTCTCAAAACTAGGTATTTCACAAGTTCAGGGTCAGAATATTAGTGACAAGTCAAAATGATAATGACTGCAAGCTATGTAGATTAATTGGGTTTGAGTTTCAATGGTGACAGTGAACATACATAATGAAGGGCAGCAAATGAAAGGAACTACTTTCAAGTGCCTGGAACATCTAAATTAACAAAGGCAGTACCATTGAATTAGTGATCTGAAAGTATGCTAATGAATAGTAATGAACATATATTGTTAGACAGTCAGGAGTATTAGAATGTTAAGAATAAGCCTTTTAATGCGAGGGGTAAATTTGAAACCCATAAGCAAATGACAGATGAGAAGCTTCACACAGATAAGTGTAAGCAGCAATAAACAACCTATATTGAAGTGCTGTGGTAAGATCTTAAGTGACAAGTAGAAAGAAATACATAGAGAATTTATAGAATCACATGCAGAATTGACACACATCAGGTAAATGAGCAGGCTAATTCAGTGTTACTGCCCAGATGTGAAAGAATCAGTCAAGAGCATGTTACACAGAATGATAGAAATAAACAATTATAAGAAAACATTTTAGATGAGAAAAACAGTAGAATACTGAGACATAAGGCATGCATCTTGTAAAAAATTGCAAATATCAAGAGAAAATTGTGAATTCATTGTAAAGAAACTTGAAGGTCCGTTAGCTAAATGTGACTACTGCAAAAAATGGTTCATTGTGGATATGTTAGAACAATCAAAAATAAGATATATCAAGTGTATAGCAGGTATGCATGATTGGTGAAGGGTAGATGAAAATTAATTCTAGTGTTCCTCTGTGAATCATGTACAAGAAACATACTAGCAGAGATGAAAGCTGTGTATGAGATGCCCCAATTAATAAGGGAAAAGTAGATGATGATGTGGTAAGTCTAGTGCAAGACTTCAGTGAGTTTCAGCGAGTTACAAATCAGTCAGTTTGCTAACAAATGTTGTGAAAAGTTAGAACTACCATACAGTCAGTTGCCAAATACTTCAAAGATGGAGAAAAAGAGGGAAATACAAAAGAAATTGTCTATCTGTCTGTAACTCTGACACCTGTTCTAGCTGGAGACTATCATTGAAAGACAGAGTTGAAATAGAGACTTGGGATGAGAGAGAAGAAAGTAGTGAAAGTAGAGAGACATGTAAATAGAGAAGAGACTGGAGAAACAGAGGTAATACAGTTGGGAATACAAAAAACAGAAAAGAAAGAATAAAAAAGGGACAAAGTAGGTATAGTAATGAAAGTGTAAAAACAAACCATTTTTTAGCGGAGACACTGATGGAGCTAATAAGAAATTTGATAAACTTTATGTACATCAAGATTGTTCAAGTGAAAATGAGTAACATGAACAAACAGGCCAAGAATAGAAATTGAATGAGGACACAAGAAATAATTCATGGATAATGTCATATATGAATTTGTACAGTTTGATCGTGAGCAATTCCAGAATTAAGATGATATATCTTGGTAAACTTACAAAAGAGAACAGCATAATATTGTTAATCTAAACGAAGCTTGTTTGAATAACACAGTCAGTCAAGTTGATTTGGGAAAGTATAGGGCTGATACAGAAAAAATTAAGCAAGGTGGTGTTGCTTTTTATGTCAGCAATTAGTTTGAGGTGAATCAAATGTAGAGATCATCTCTAAAGAAATGTGAAACATTAATGGTAGACATCCCAGCCCTAACCACAGACACAGCTAACATTATAGATTACAGACCTCCCAAAACACCAAAACAAAAATAGCAGAAATCATTGTAGTTTTGAAAAAAGTTTGAGGAGATAGTGAAAAATGTAGACAAACTAGAATCACCAATGATATGGTCATTATAAGATGGCACTAGGATATAAAAGACCAGTTAAACAAATTACTGGCCGTACAAGAAACATTAGACTTAAAACCATCAAGAGATAGTAACACCATTGATTTAATATTAACAAAAAAGAAACAGAATAGCTCTAATCACAGATATTGAAGCATCCAGAACAAGAATCTCAGACAGTAACGTTATAGAAATATCTACAAAGTATAAAATAGGAACAAATAAAGAATAAGAGTGAAATAACATTTGACAAATTTATTAAGAATAGCCTCAGTTATTTCTCTGAGAAAATATAATTGAAAGCTGTAAGTATTATGATAGAGAACTCAGACTGGAATGAACTTTTTCTAAAAGCAGTGCTAAAACAAAATGATTGCTTTCTACTAGAGTATAATCAGATGATTACAGAAATGGAGCTGTACAAAAGAAAAAGTAGTAACATTTTAAACATTACAGATATGTAAGTGATCCCAAAAAATATGTCAAATGCAGAGCAACCAATGTAAGCCAGTATTAGCTTGAGAGAATGAAGAAATTGATGATGATTTAGTGAATGATTTGGATGAACTTGCTGAGGTAAGCGTAAGAGAAGGAGATGTGATTGAGGCAAATGACCAGCCAAGGAGAATGTCACACCAGGGCCGGATGGAATCCCACCAACATTTCTAAAAATGTCTTTGAGAACAGATGGTATCCCTCTCATGATGCTACTTGGACTGAGCATAGATCAATCTAGCATAGCGGACATACACAAGATAGAATACATAATACATAAAGGTGGAGCTGAATCTTGTTGAATCATTATAGACTACTCAAACTAATATTACACATGATTAAAGTATTTGTTTGAGGAAAAAACATCCACATTTAAGTATTTGATTAACAACAGACTTGTAACTTAAGGCCAGTTTGATGTGCTTTAGGAGCACACACACACACAACTGCTGGCTCATTATGATAACACATGAAACTCCAGTGAGAAGAAAAAGATAGATTCTGTATTTAAACTTTGCATAAGCTTTTAAGAAAGTAGATTTTGGAGCACTACCAGCCAAGATAGCAGAACATAATATTTAAAGGAAGATAGAAAAATTGATTAGAGAATTTCCAAACCAATAGAAAGCTCAAAGTAATTGTAAATGGAAAGATGTCTGAAGATGTGCTTTAGGGTGTCAAAGCATAGCTTTTAGGGAAAAATTGACATCACAGTGACCATTCTTTGACTTGCTTATAGGCAAGCAGTTCTCATACGATACAATAAGTTGCCAAGTATTACCCCAAGCAAGTGGGTAAGGCATGCCCAATTTCAGATCTCATGAGCAAAAAACAAAGTGATATCCTCAGAAGTAGCTTAAAGAATGCAGTTAAGTTGACAGAGTGCTTGAAATTCGATTTGGTCAAAAAAAGGTATGTGGAGCTAAAGCCGCCCAAGGAGTGCTAGTAGTACTCCATACAAAGATGAATCAGTCCTTTTTTGTATAATTAGACAACTGATCAGAAAAAAATCTTTGGCATCTGAGCACAACTACCCATTTCATAGAGGCAGACAACTGTGTGTGTAAAGTGGAGTTTTGAGGATGGAGCATAAGTTACGGTGATACTTTGCATGGTTATTGTGTTTTGTATTGAAATTATGATACCATCAAAGGAGATGGGAAGATGTTAGGAGTTTCAGTGAGAGACACTGAAAGAAAATGAGTGTAGTAGTGCTTGATTTGATTAGAATACATCAATCTCAATGGAAAATCGTCAGTAGATTAGTTTGTGATGGGATAAGATGGAGATTAAACAACAAAAGTGGTAGCAGATTATGAAACTGTTTGATAGTTTGTTGATGAAAGGAATTAGTTTATAAGAAAGTGGAAGAACATGGGAGGCAAAATAGAACCATGAGAGACACTGCTGTTGACCCACCAACTGTTGTAGAGATAGAACCCTGAGAGAACAAGCTAGATATAAGAGAAAAGAGTGAGGAAGGAAAGCCAATGGGGGAGTTTAAGAGATCTTTAGGTACAGGACTCCCCAAAGTCACTCAGAAAGGATGATCAAAATATCAGTAACAGGAAATAGTTTGAGTTTCATCACCTGTGGATCTTTCCCTGCAAAAGCCATGCTGACGATTGGAGAAAACTGAGAATCAAGATGCTTCTAAAGGAAATGAATGATAAGGAAGAATTCAGAGACTTTACAAATAAAAGTTTAAGCAATAAGACAGTAGTCAGAAGGGTTAAAATGGTCTTCCTTTTCTTTGATAGTTGTATCAATGCATTTTTTCAAGAAGGAAAAGATTTCATTTTTTGACTGAAACAAAGTAGGTAGGCAAGCATGGATACAAATTTAGAGGCATGAGGGAAGTTAGAAGTCTTCAGATTTTAGGATTCTACAAAGATACCTAGACAGGCTTTGTTTGTGGTTGTGTACATGGCAAGTGATATTGTACTTAACTGAATCTTGGATGAAGCTTGGACAAAATAAAAGGAGTCCTTATTATGACTACTATCTTTTAGAAGACAAAATGGAGAAAGTGGCAAATTACAAATTAGTCAGCATCAAAATTGCCTTCAGTTACTTGATATTCAGAAAAGTGCAAATAGCTTAAAGGAGACCCAAACTGGAGTATGTAGCACTAGTCCCTGCACCTAACTGAAGTGGACATACTGTCCTACCAGAGGATGTCCAGAGGCAGACAATCAAGAATGTACCAGAAGTAGGGGAGTTCAGCCACAGAGAAAGGCTGGTAGCCATAGAATGACTTACATTGGAAGTGATGAAGAAGGGAGATGATAATGAAATAAAAATATTGGGTTGAATTCAAAACTGGAAATGCCAGATGGACTCGATGGCCTTGTAGGAGACCAATGAAGAATCAAGTTACAAGGGATGTAAAGAAATGCCTCTACATTGACAAAGCTTTGGGTGTGTGGAACAGGATCAGAGGAAGCTTTAAATGTAGACAATGTGAATGCTTGAATGATGGTATGATGTAAAGGTTTGATAGATTGAGTCCCATAAGTGTAGAACTCTTTCCCTATAGTGTTCAACAAGCTAATCACTCATAATTGTATCGGTATACTTTATGAAAATTATTTGTTCATCCACAGCTCGATGTACAGAAAATGAATTTCTCTGTCAGTCTGGAGAATGTGTTTCATCAAGAGTTATGTGTGATGGACGAAGCGACTGCTTCGATGGTTCTGATGAACATGATTGTGGTGTGTTTTATTGTCCTTTGTTGTACTTTCCTCATGGTGAATGGTTGATACAGATCATTGCTTCATATATTATTTTTTTAGTAGTGAGTCATCTGATTGGTTAGTTTAAAAACTCTTTATGATCAGAAAGTTGTGAAAGAATGAAATACATTGTAGATACATGTTTTGAATTGTTCATAATTTCAGTTTATGTATGAAAAGGAAATTTGGCACCTGTATCATTTTGCCAGCTTTTGGGTATGGGGATGGGGATCCCAGATTAGGATGATTTACAGAAAGTTGCATTTGTGTACTTGATCCATCCCAACTATTTGGATATTGGGTAAAGAATAAGAAATAGAATAGTAGAATGGGAAAAAGTGATATTTGCAAAAGCCAGTACAGAGATATTATTGATATGTGAATATAATAGGAATTTAATTGAAATTATATTTCTTATTCCACTGCTATTTAATTAGTATTTTGCATATTATTTTTAGATATGAGTTTTCAAACTCATAACAGTATCAGTGCAGGATTTAGATTTCTACATGAATAATAGATGAACCATAGACGCATAACTATATATATATATATATATATATATATATATATATATATATATATATATATATATATATATATATATATCCCTGGGGATAGGGGAGAAAGAATACTTCCCACGTATTCCCTGCGTGTCGTAGAAGGCGACTAAAACGGGAGAGAGTGGGGGGGGCTGGAAATCCTCCCCTCTTGTTTTTTTTTTTTTTCAATTTTCCAAAAGAAGGAACAGAGAAGGGGGCCATGTGAGGATATTCCCTCAAAGGCCCAGTCCTCTGTTCTTAACGCTACCTCGCTAATGCGGGAAATGGCGAATGGTATAAAAGAAAGAAAGATATATATATATATATATATATATATATATATATATATATATATATATATATATATATATATATATATATTCTAGGCTGCACTCCGATTGTTGCTGTCAGTATCCTTACTCTTTCTGTTTATGTGGACCAACGATGTGAAGACATAAACATTTATTAGGAATTATTGTTTTATAGTTTTCTCCCCAACTTTAACCATTAAGGC
Source organism: Panulirus ornatus (assembly GCF_036320965.1). NCBI lineage: Eukaryota > Metazoa > Arthropoda > Malacostraca > Decapoda > Palinuridae > Panulirus > Panulirus ornatus. The sequence goes on from NC_092295.1 coordinate 989,205, forward strand.
TAGCAAGGAATGAGATGCCAAATTTCCTGAGATAGGCTTACCACTTTGCCACACACACACACACACACACACACACACACACACACACACACACACACATATATATATATATATATATATATATATATATATATATATATATATATATATATATATATATATGTGTGTGTGTGTGTGTGTGTGTATGTATATATATGACTTGTCCCTCAACTTTATTGTACCTAATAACCTTGCTCTTATTCACATTTATTCTCAGCTTTCTTCTTTCACACACTTTACCAAACTCAGTTGCCAGCTTCTGCAGTTTCTCACCCAAATCAGCCACCAGCGCTGTATCATCAGCAAACAACAACTGACTCACTTCCCAAGCCCTCTCATCCACAACAGACTGCATACTTGTCCCTCTCCAAATCTCTTGCATTCACCTCCCTAAGAACCCCATCCATAAACAAATTAAACAACCATGGAGACATCACACACCCCTGCCGCAAACTGACATTCACTTGGAACCAATCACTTTCCTCTCTTCCTACTCGTACACATGACTTACATCCTTGATAAAAACTTTTCACTGCTTCTAGCAACTTGCCTCCCACACCATATACTCTTAATACCTTCCACAGAGCATCTCTGTCATCTCTATTATATGCCTTCTCCAGATCCATAAATGCTACATACAAATCCATTTGCTTTTCTAAGTATTTCTCGCAATTTTTTAAAGCAAACGCCTGATCCACACATCCTCTACCACTTCTGAAACCACACTGCTCTTCCCCAATCTGATGCTCTGTACATGCTTTCACCCTCTCAATCAATACCCTCCCATATAATTTCTCAGGAATACTCAACAAACTTATACTTCTGTAATTTGAGCACTCACTTTTATCCCCTTTGCCTTTGTACAATGGCACTATGCAAGCATTCCGCCAATCCTCAGGCACCTCACCATGAGTCATACATACATTAAATAACCTTACCAACCAGTCAACAATACAGTCACCCCCTTTTTTAATAAATTCCACTGCAATGCCATCCAAAACCGCTGCCTTGCTGGCTTTCACTACCTCCTCTCTGTTTACCAAATTATTTTCCCTAACCCTCTCACTTTGCACACCATCTCGACCAAAACACCCTATATCTGCCACTCTATCATCAAATACATTCAACAAACCTCCAAATAATCACACCATCTTCTCACATCACCACTACTCGCTATCACCTCCCCATTAGCCCACTTCTCTGTAGTTCCCATTTGTTCCCTTGTCTTATGCACTTTATTTACCTCCTTCCAAAACATCTTCTTATTCTCCCTAAAATTTAATGATACTCCCTCACTCCAACTCTCATTTGCCCTCTTTTTCACCTCTTGCACCTTTCTCTTGACCTCCTGTCTCTTTCTTTTATACATCTCCCACTCATTTGCCTTTTTTCCCTGCAAAAATCGTCCAAATGCCTCTCTCTTCTCTTTCACTAATAATCTTACTTCTTCATCCCACCACTCACTACCCTTTCTAATCTGCCCACCTCCCACGCTTCTCATGCCACAAGCATCTTTTGTGCAAGCCATCACTGCTTCCCTAAATACATCCCATTCCTCCCCCACTCCCCTTACCTCCTTTGTTCTCACTTTTTTCCATTCTGTACTCAGTCTGTCCTTGTACTTCCTCACACAAGTCTCCTTCTCAAGCTCACTTACTCTCACCACTCTTTTCACTCCAACATTCTCTCTTCTTTTCTGAAAATCTCTACAAATCTTCTCCTTAGCCTCCACAAGATCATGATCAGACATCCCTCCAGTTGCACCTCTCAGCACATTAACATCCAAAAGTCTCTCTTTCGCGCACTATCAGTTAACACATAATCCAATAATGCTCTCTGGCCATCTCTCTTACTTACGTATGTATACTTATGTATATCTCTCTTTTTAAACCAGGTATTCCCAATCACCAGTCCTTTTTCAGTACATAAATCTACAAGCTCATCACCATTTCCATTTACAACACTGAACACCCCGTGTGCACCAATCATTCCCTCAACTGCCACATTACTCACCTTTGCATTCATGTCACCCATCATTATAACCTGGTCTCATGCATCAAACTACTAACACACTCACTCAGCTGCTCCCAAAACACTTGCCTCACGATCTTTCTTCTCATGCCCAGGTGCATATGCCCCAATAATCACCAATCTCTCTCCATCCACTTTCAGTTTTACCCATATCAATCTAGAGTTTATTTTCTTACACTCTATCACATACTCCCACCACTCCTGTTTCAGGAGTAGTGCTACTCCTTCCCTTGCTCTTGTCCTCTCGCTAACACACACACACACACACACACACACACACACACACACACACACACACTTATGTGTGTGTGTTTCTCTGTATGTAGTTATAGATAATTTTAATCAACTTTTGTAATACAACCTGAATTTCAGATGACTTCCCTATTATTGCCCAAAATTGTTCTGCTTATGAGTTCAGATGCAAAGATCAGTCTTGTGTGACCAAGAACGCCCGTTGTAATGGAATAGCAGACTGCACTGATGGATCTGATGAGCATGACTGTCCCCTTAGTGTGTACCATGTTTATTTTGTTATTGCCTAATCTCCTTATTCTCTTAGTCTGTGCTGAAGTTAACCCTAAGAAGCTAAAAGATTTTCATCCTTGCATGGATTTCTTTATATCTGGTTCAGGATATTTATTTGTATTTTATTTTTTTTCAAGATCTGCATGAACCTCCTGGCTATGAAGGTGGAAGAATATGTGATGTAAATTAAAAAGAATGCTTTTACCATAACTGTTGATATGGGCATGCTGCTCTTAGTCTGAGTTTCCTAACTAGTAAGACGTCTTGCAGCAAAGGCATTTTGATTACTAACATGACAACCAATTATTAGAATTGATAAAGTTGTCATTGCACAGTAATTGCTTAGCACTACATGTTTCAAAACCCATTTACTACATACTTTGATGTTTTGGTGCTTGATATTTAAATTATTATATCATGCATCATCAGTTTGTTATAGTTCAAAATCAGGTTGCTGTATATTTGGAAATAGTTTAGCTTTTGGATATGATTAGAGGTAGACCTGTCCAATGGAGGAAGGTGATTGGATCCTTTGGGAGAATTATGAAGAGTAAAATGTTACTATGAAAGTTAAATAAAGAACTTAGAGAAAGCATAGGTTGGCAGACCCTGACATACATATGTGGGATATGGATATGAAATAAAGCAGATAGTTACAGTATTCAAGTTTTTAAAATGAGGTATTTGAAGGATTCTTGTTTAAGCCATTGGGTCAGAGTGAAGAATGCTAATGTGTATAGGATACGTTGGATGATAGAAAGGAAAAATATATAGTTGTATTGTCACAGAGTAGGTTAAAGCAAATATCAGAAAGTGATTCATTGATGTGACAGGATGCATGATGATTGTTTGGTAAAGGGAATACATTGTTGCAAAGTACATGGAACTATAGTGAGGGGAATCCAGTCAGTAAATAAGGATGCAAAAGTGAGGATATTGGGGGAGATAATGCTGGAAGATGTAATAGGGATAGAGTTTGTTTGAGAGATGTTTTTTGTTGGGACATTTTGGAGACTTTGTCTTTATGGCTACCCTTCCTTTGCAGTGAGTGGGAACAAGGAATCGAGAGAGGTAGAATGATTTTTTGTTAGTGTGTTGCAAGTTTTATGGAATTTTGTTCGCAAAAGATGGGGAAGGTATAGTTTTAAGTTGTATTTAGTATTCATTTTCCTGGATGGAGTGATTAGAGAGATGAAAGCAAAAGGAGGGAAAAGGGGTGCAAAGATGGAGTGTGCCAACCACAACTTGGCAATATCAGTGATTTTTCAAGGCTTTCTACGTGTTTGAAAAATGGACGTAGAAGTCATCATTTAAGAGGATACAGTATGAGCCTTTGCTTCATTGCTTATCTGTTTCATAACCAGGGTGAGGCTATGAACACTTCAGCCTCCTATTCGAGATCTCTCTTCAGATGGGCTTGAAACTGATAATAGAACAGGATATGCTCTTCTGACAAGCAACCCCTGACAAACCATTGTATACTTCCTTCATCAACCTTGAGCCCCAACAATGCTCTCTCTACATGATCTTGAAGGAAGGTTTTAGATTTACAGCTCAGCATTTTCTTGGAAGGTTTTCCTGTGAGCCTCATTCGTCAAATACTTTTCTCCCATTGAAACATCAAGCGAGTGAGATTCACACCGAGTTTTGTCAGAAGAACTTACCTTGTTTTCAAAATGATCTACCCAAACCTCATAATTCTCTCTGGAAAAAAAGTTTCCAGTACAAGCGGTATTTTCATCTGGAATGAAGGGTATATTTATCAAAATCCCTTTTCCTGAAGGCTCTTTGAAAGTGAATTCCACTGACATATTGTTTCCACCTCTGAGCTTCTGTTGGCAAGAAACATTCCTACACATATTAAGCACCTCATCCTGAAGTTTCAGCCTAGCTCACAAGTTCATGGACTCAAACTCAGAAAGCTTTCCCCTTATATTGTCCAGCTGACGAACTTTTCAGTGAGGGATATTGGTCTTAGAGGGCTGTGGAGTTTTTTCAGCCCTTTTGTACCTGGCTGAGTATGGATCTGCAGATCTCTCCTATGTAGCACTTGAGGCTCAGTCCTCTTGGCACCTTTTATTAATTTACTGCCTACCAGTCTATGTTCCAGCAAAGTGTGTTACTTTGACCTCCATTCAGTAGTTCTCATTCATCTTGTTCTTACATAAATGATTTTTAGAAAAAAAACTCTAAGGGCATGAAAGGCGACTTACTTTTATATAAAGGACAAGTAAATCAATCTCCATTTTTCCCGTCCTTCTTCTCTTCACTCCCTTACACGATTTGTAATTCAGTTTGGGGTTTTGTAGGAGTAAGTGGTTTAGCTTTATTTACAACATTCAATTTTGTGCTAGTGATGTAAGCCTGTAACCATGAGATGAGATGGTGATCATCAGTGGTTCATACAAATAGAACAAGGTTTATGTGGGATTTTAGCCATTAGGCCCAAAGAAAGTAGGCCCTCTCAGTCCTATTGTACACTGGGCTCCTCTTTAGGACAAAATAGCTTTCTGTGAATGCAACACCAATTCACTTATTTGATGATGATTATTGAGAAAGAAGGAATGTTTACATGAAAATCCATGATGATTTGCTAGGTCTTGTTTGAGTGATTGGTATCATTCTGTTGCTGCTCTGTGTTGTAAGGCATAATCCCTAGATTGTGGTATAAGGGATTAAGGCAAAAGGGGGCATACAAGTATGCTATCATTGATAAAATGATAGCCAGCTTCTTTTATTTCATATTATATTGTTAAGAGAGAGGTTTTGTAGTTTGAGAGAGGCCTTTACAATATTTCAAACAGCATTATGTGATGTCACTGTATATATGTTTTATCTCTTACATGCACGTAGTAAAGTGTAGATATATAACTCGATGAACACCTGCAGGATATGGTGGTTGTGTATTGTATACTAAAGACATGATATCTACGAATAGTGCTGCTTTTTCCTTGATACTGCTGTTGGTGCTAACTTTTCAAAAAACTAGATAGTATATTAACCATTTTTTGTAAATAATTTTGATAACCATTTTTCCCTTTTGAGGATGCTGTTTCACATGATGTAAAACTGTATGAACAATTTTGAATATAGCACTAATGTAAATTGAGAGAGATATTTGACTGTGATATGTCTTTGAGTCAGGGAACGTAAGATTTAAGCCATCAAAGAGAGGTGATACTACATAACAATTACTACCTCTTCAAAAAAACTGGCTGTTGAAAAATTCATCTTTTATTAGTGATATGTACTTGAATTATCTGGTTACAGTACACATTACTATGTCTAATTATTAATCAACACCATTTAATGCACACACACACACACACAGTAGCCACTATCCAGATTCAGTAATTTCAATATTACTTTGGATTCAGCTAGTACATACCTATTTTGTAGATAATGGAAAAGAGGAGTATTTAGGAGTACTAAGGAAAGCTTTTGGAGCACAGAATTTTTGAGACAATAGATGAGATGTAAGATAAGTCAGCATGGCTGACTTTGATGCAGATAGTTGCCTTTGAGCATTTGCTGGTTAGGAAATGCACCATCCTGATTATTTCAAACCATGCACAAGATGAACACTAATCACATAGTGAAAAGAGAGAGAGAATAAAACAAATAATTGAAGAGATTACTACTAACTGGCAATTCTTACATTCTAACAATGAATATTGAAAGAATGGTGTTTGTATAACTTTGAACTATAAGAGTGATAAACCACTATTTTGAGATGTTGAGGGGCTGCTGTAAGAAGAGTAATACTGTATGAACCAGGCAAGTAAGGTAGTCAAAAAACCGTCTTCTGGCAAATATTTAGATAGATTTCAAGGATATGGATTAGGAAATATTTATCAAGCTGTTCATGTCCTACATAAGGCCAAAACGAGAATACACTTATAAGGTGCAGAAGAAAGAGGGTGACATAGGTAACAAAGAGGAGCATAAGAAATAAACAAGGGGGATTGGTTTTTTATGAGAGACTTGCTAAATTCCAGGAAATTTCAGCACAGTAGACAGTGTCTCGAGACAATACAAGATGAGTATTATTACTTAGAGTGTATGGTAATACTCTACATAAACAAGGCTAGACTGAAATTTTTAGAATTTTTTATATTCATGCAGTAAATTGAGTACATTTATCCCAGAGCCAGGCCAGAGAGTCTTAGATTTACCAATTAAGACCCCATCTTGGCATAAGGAGGTGAAATAATATTCAACCATAGCATTGAGGGCTAGATTCGCATCAGCTATCCTCACAAGTTATGTGTTTTCAGCAGCCAGTATTTCAAAGAGGTGGTCACTGTCGTAAGTGTAATGAATATCTGATGAATACTTTTGCCTAACTCTCAGGCCAATCATGTGCATGTAACTCAGCAGTTTGTCGTATGATAAGTTTTTCCTGTTTACAGAATGGTTTTTCAGAGATCATGAATGTTTACATACTATGATATTTGAGAATAACTCTGCTCTTTGTTAATTTCAGTGAAATTGACAGAAAGAATTATATTACTCTCAGCAGGCTAACATTAGATTTTTTCCTGATGCTACAGCTGAATGTCAGCCATACGAGTTTCAGTGCTTCGATGGTCAGTGCATATCATCATATGCACGCTGTGATGGAACAGCAGATTGTCCTGATGGATCTGATGAGAGTGGCTGCACTACAACTACTACTATCAGGACCCCTGTTATTAGTATGTTATTACAAATGATAACTCCTTTCTTTTGTACTAAAATATAAATCTGATTTTCAGCTGCCACGAATGAGAACTTCAGATTAAATTCATTGCATGTACCCTCTGCTGTGGATATTAGAAATCTAAAGTAGAATGTGCTGCATTCTGTAGGAAACTAACAATTTAACATCCCAGGGTGTGTAAACCATCACTTTCCCTTTTCAAGTTTCTTCTGTGGTTTCAGGAACAACTGTATAATATGTCTTACTTTCCTGTGGTAAAGGTGCAGTTTTTTCTACTAACCAACACTGATTTTATTTCAGTGCTCTCTCAAATAGTTCAGCATGAAATTTATGAAATATTAACCAAATGTACTCCTATCAGAATATTTGTTGCAATTAATCTAGGTACTAAATGTTTGTTTTACATTTTTTAGTTAACATGCTTGTTTTTCTTAACCTGTTTTCCTTAGAATATACACAGAAGTATTTTTTTTAGATATTTATTAGATTTTATACTTTGTGTATTTCACTGACCTCATTTAGATGTGAATTGAATTATGTGCAAAGTGTGTATGTGTTTGTGTATCATTGTTGGTGGACAATAGGGAGTACATGATCACTGAAGGCCTCCTTGCTCCAAAGGATTATATCATTTCCCTGCTTGTGATTGGAGCACGATCTTGAAGTAGCCAGAGACCCTTAGAAAAGGTCATAGGGATACATAATGATGAGAAAGCTGTATATACTTATCCTCTGTTGGTTTCATTAGTCACCAACAAAGCATTTGTCACCTTGAAAATGTACCTGATGCCTGTCTCCACAACTTTTCCATAAATTGGTTGGCCAGCTTCACAGCTAGCCATCAAGCCAAAGTCATTCGCAGAGGCTTCACCAGTAAAATCCTGAAGCTCTGCAGTAGACTTCCCCAAGGAGCAGTTCTTTTTACAACCCTGTTCAGTCTCTTCGTACTTGATCTTCCATCACCCTTTGCAGACCCCTTTGTGAAGGTCTGCTTTTATGCAGATGATCTTATAATTACATCTCAGTTCTATGACACTTTACAAGCAGCAACAAATGTGGAACACTGAGTCATACGATAGGAGCACTAGTTTACATAGAATGGAATGTCTGCATCTCTATAGAAGTATACAGTAATCCCTGTAAACCCAAACAGACATCAATCGACTCCATACCCTCCTATCATCTTAGTAGCCAATCACTTCCACTCAACAAAACTCCATCTATTGTAGGCATCTTATGTGATGCACTTATGACATTCACATCCCACATCACAGACAGCTACAAAAGATGCAGACAGACTAAACACCCTCAGAGCACTTACTGGCATCAGATTTGAACAAGAAGAATCATATAGTATCCTCAACAAGCATTTCAATGACTCCACCCTTAATTATGCCTCTCCTGCCTGGTCATCCACCCTGTCAAAAACAAGCACAGTGGAGCTGTAAACTACGAAAACAGAGCACCACACGCACTCAACACTTGCACAGTGAAACAAAGATTCTCCTTTTACAGTCCTTCATCAACATGCTCAGCACTCAGCTCTCTGCAAGTTTCATATGCTTCCCACCCAAAACACTCCATGATTTAAGATCAGGATGAAAGATTTACTCTTACCTCTTACTTTAGCGATCTCTACTTATAGATCCCACCAACATAACACAAACCTAACACATACACACTAAAATGATCTGTTAAACACTAAACAACTTGTTCGCAAGGTCCTATGTTAGCAAGGTAGCATTAGGAGCAGATGAACACATGGACTCATTCATGAATATCCACTCTGTAGGTGGCATGTAATGCATTGAAATTGCATCCTTCTCTCCACAACTAGGCCCTATAGAGCTTTTTGTGGTTTCCCTTGACCACATCAGATGCCTTTGTTCATTCCATTGACAGCATGTTGCCTTCTCAACCCACTTGAAATACATCCACTAGAAGCTAAACCCTCAGACGAATGCAAGTCACACTTTCCCCAATGTATGCTGTTGATTTTACTTACCCAGGTACATTACAAATAGTTTCAACATATTCAAAGACACCTCATGCCCGTAGTGCAAATATCACTTATTACTCAATTGCCCTACACTCTCAACACTTAGATGCTTACACAATATCACTTTACTGTATGACCTGTGGTGCCAACTAGTGGATGTGCCCAGCTTACCGAGTACTCCAGGAGCATCATAAAGATAGAAAGGACTCCTGGCTACAGCTGAGTGAGTGTGTCAGCAATTTTGATATGACAGATTGGGTATTAATGTTGGGTGATTTAAATGTAAATGTGGTAATGTGGTATATGAAGGTATAATTAGGGGATGTAGGGTATTCAGTAAAATGAAAAGAAATGAATAGCTTGTGTTGTTTTGTGCTAAAAAAAAATGGATTTTTGGTGATTGGGAATACCTGGTTTAAAAAGAGGGACTCACACAAGTGTATGTAGGTGATTAGGAAAGTGGAAAGCAGGTATTACTGGATTACACACTATTTGATAGGCATACAGGAGAGAGAGAGACTGGGGTGTGAAGGGGTTGAGAGGGTCAGCTGGAGGGATGCTTTTACTTTTAAGTGGTGAAGGCGAGGTGAAGATTTGTGAAGGTTTTCAGAAAAAAGGAAATGATATCTGTAAGAGGAGGATGGTGAAATAAAATGAGCTTGGAATAAAGGCTTGTGTGAAGAAATACTAGGCAAAATTGATTGTAGAATGGTAAAAGGTGAGAGTAAACATAGCTAGGGAAGTGGGTGAGGAACAGGAAGTATATTGAACTCTCATTTATCTGTCACTTTTTTAACCAGAAAACTCAAAACAGCACACAGTACATTTTTACCCTGTATGGATTAAAACCCTAAACAGTAGCTCCAATCAATCCATGCAGGGATGAAAACCTAAATCAGTGGAACCATATAAATTTTTCCCCTTCAATTATTCGAGATATTTCTGCACAGATGATGCTTAATGTTACTGAATTCTTGAAATTGTTCAATATTGAATGATTATTTCCTGTGAAATAGCATAAGAGGATAGCAATAGAATGATGTTCTTCATCTCTCCCTCCAGACCTGTTTTAATGCGGTACCAATTAGGATATACTCTTCTCAAACCCACTTTTCTCACAAAAGAATTTTTTTTCTTGTTTGCCATTTCCCACATTAGTGAGATAGGACCAAGAACAATCTCAGTTTCTCACATCAGTTTTTTCAGCTGTCATATGTAATTCACTAAAACCACAGCCCTCAGAAATTTCTGTGGTTTACCCTTAGCTGTTTCATATTCAATGTATACCATGTATATCATATCACTCCAATTCACTCTATCACATGCACACTTTCAGTCTGCATATTCAGACCCTGAACACAAAAAATCTTTTTCATTCTAACCTTCCATCTTCAGTTTGGTCTCTCCTGCTTTGCTAATGATAGGCAAAGGGGGTCAGTCCTCCTGAACAAGTGATTTGTAAGCCTTATGGAGCTCTCTTCAGAGATGAATAACAAACTACATGAATATGTCTCATTAGGAGAATGGTTGAGGAGGCAAATCATCTTTTGATTAATGCAGGTAATACATTTTAAGTACATGAAGGAGTAAATATTGAATAAGCTTATTTACAGCATGTATTAGAGTATGTAATTCGTGTTTGATCAGCGTAAATGAAGGCACACATAAATAGAGATGGTCCGGACGCAACGATGGTACTGTGTCCTAAATAAGGGAGCACAAATGGAAGAGGTTAGTATGTAATTTTGTCTGTGGTAGAGTTGAGGGGATTGAGGCAAGACATGTTTAGAAATTTCAGACTGACAGATGTTCGGTATAGACAGGTCTTTCACAACAGCAAAGACAGATTAAGGAGAGGTTATAACAAAAAAACTTAGCATGTATCATTTAGGAAAAGATGTGAAGTTTCTCTTTAATGATAGAGCGATGGCAGAGGGGGAATAAGCTGAATGATATGACTGTGAATGCACATATTGCACTGAAAGTTTAGATATGCTTTTTTGTTAATAGAAAGTTCAAGAGGTGGTGTTCTATGAGTGCCATAAGTGTAGATCTCCCTCCAGTTATTATAGGAGGAGGTAATTGCAGTTAGATAGTTACCTGAAAATATGCATGTTCTTTTGTTTCTCTGCTTCTGATATGTTTTGTTGCTTTTCCTTTGCTTAGCCTTTTTTTTTAACAAATGTTGTTATTAACACCCCCTTAACATAAAGTGTGATGTTTTATATCTGACATGCATGTTTTTTAGCTTTCACTGGCCTTTCATGCAGCAAGCGAATCAACGTACTGACATTGTATAATTTTCTTTTCAGAGCATTTGTGCTCATACTGGAGTTTATTGATGAATATGAATTCAGTTTTAATTGATTTTGAAACAATACTGTGATTTTTCCTCTTCAGATTCATTCCAGTGTTTGGATGGAAGATATATTGATGATTCTCTACGTTGTGATGGCAGAAGAGATTGTAGTGATGGAAGTGACGAAGTTGGATGTGGTAAGTTAAAGTTATTTCATATGTGGAAGCAAAGCTAAATCTTATAAGATATACATAAGGTTACTTCAGTAAATGATTTATTTCAACTCCAACTCTCATTTGGTCATAAGATCTTTAGTAGATTGGTGAATGTATAGTTTCAATATGTAAACAAATTGTGTGTGTGTGTGTGTGTGTGTGTGTGTGTGTGTGTGTGTGTGTGTGTTCAAAAAACTAAAAATTAGTAAGTGACATTTGTATGTTGATGCATGTACCTTGTTGTTTTGAATTGCATTCACACGCATAGATGTGTAAATGCTTATTGCTTAGAAATTAAGGTTACAGAATTGTCAGTAATACATAATTTTTATCCATGTGTGCATCTGTGGAAATTATTTTTGCATTATTTTTTTATATAAAAGCAAGATACATGATCATTTCAGACATTTTATGTTTGAGTAAAACCCATTTCATAGCGTGTCAATTATTTCCTTATGAATTGTGAAAAGATTTTAGTGAATTGTAACTCTCTAGACACACAATAAAGTGTTCTCTTTATTCCTGTATGACACATTTTGTTTAGTTGCATGAAAATGGTTTTACTCATAGAATTAGAATCGGATATGAAAATAGATGTAGCCATATGAAAGTTATATACAAGCTGCTGTACCAATGATATTATGAATAACAGTGCACTGATCAGTGGCAACGTCAACCAGCATATCCTACTCCTGCCCTTTCATTAATGCATTTGGCAAAATTTAACAAACCGTGGAAGGCTTCAACGAATCACAACAACCTTTCTGAATATAACTAGTTCAGATAGACATTAGCAAGGTATTCAACTCTGTCCCACAACATAACCTTAGAAAAAACACACCTCTCAGCTTCTGCAAAAACATTAAGATGTGGTTAGCCAACCTCATATCTGACTACCAAGCAAGTCATTCATTAATGATTCACCTTTAAAATCCTTGAGCTCTACAACTTTCTTAAATCTCATCATACATGATCTCACTTTTTACTCACTTTTTTAAAGCACAGCATGAAACATAATTGACCTTAGGTTTCATCACAGTACCCATACATCACACAAGCAGAAACAGACACATAACATTATGCAACAAGAATGCTGGCTCATCCAAAACAGAATGTCTGTTTTCCCTCAGAAATCCATCAGTGTGCAATCTGCTGGGAATAATGGGGGCCGGGTGTTTGGAGTGAATCAGTTGTTGGTTGCTGATAACACTGCACTGCACTCCTACTTTAACAGACATTTAAAGTTGCTAGAAAGGAGGGATTCAGAAAACTGTTTCCTAGGAGTGACAGACCATGGGAAGTGAGAGAGATAATCAAGGAGAACTGGCAGACAGCAAAAAATGAAAGAAATTGACGTGGCCAGAGGCAGAAACGACACCTCTGCCTCTAGTCAAAAAGGCCATAACTAGCAAATAGAAAGTGCCATAGACTGAAGGTTCTGTATAAAAATCCAAACAGTGTGGTGAGAAATGGAAAGTAGCTAAAACTGAGGAAGCATTTGCGAGATTACAACCTGGACATTATGATAGTGGTGGAGATGAAACTCACAAATGAAATTAATTCTAACATGATTTTCCCGAATGGGTTCACTATAGCAAGGGATAGAAAAAATAAGGGGGGGGTGGGGGAAATTAGTCCTCTTGATAAAGAATTGTGTTAAATTCGAGAAAATATAAGTAGATGGTGCCTGCACACAATACATACTGGGGGAAGATTACTTTGGGTAGGAAGTGTATTATAATACTTTTAGCAAAAAAAAAAAAAAATATACATATATATGAGAGAGCTTGGGAAGTGAGTCAGTTGTTGTTCGCTGATGATACAGCGCTGGTGGCTGATTCATGTGAGAAACTGCAGAAGCTGGTGACTGAGTTTGGTAAAGTGTGTGAAAGAAGAAAGTTAAGAGTAAATGTGAATAAGAGCAAGGTTATTAGGTACAGTAGGGTTGAGGGTCAAGTCAATTGGGAGGTGAGTTTGAATGGAGAAAAACTGGAGGAAGTGAAGTGTTTTAGATATCTGGGAGTGGATCTGGCAGCGGATGGAACCATGGAAGCGGAAGTGGATCATAGGGTGGGGGAGGGGGCGAAAATTCTGGGAGCCTTGAAGAATGTGTGGAAGTCGAGAACATTATCTCGGAAAGCAAAAATGGCTATGTTTGAAGGAATAGTGGTTCCAACAATGTTGTATGGTTGCGAGGCGTGGACTATGGATAGAGTTGTGCGCAGGAGGATGGATGTGCTGGAAATGAGATGTTTGAGGACAATGTGTGGTGTGAGGTGGTTTGATCGAGTAAGTAACGTAAGGGTAAGAGAGATGTGTGGAAATAAAAAGAGCGTGGTTGAGAGAGCAGAAGAGGGTGTTTTGAAATGGTTTGGGCACATGGAGAGAATGAGTGAGGAAAGATTGACCAAGAGAATATATGTGTCGGAGGTGGAGGGAACGAGGAGATGAGGGAGACCAAATTGGAGGTGGAAAGATGGAGTGAAAAAGATTTTGTGTGATCGGGGCCTGAACATGCAGGAGGGTGAAAGGAGGGCAAGGAATAGAGTGAATTGGAGCAATGTGGTATACCGGGGTTGACGTGCTGTCAGTGGATTGAATCGGGGCATGTGAAGCATCTGGGGTAAACCATGGAAAGCTGTGTAGGTATGTATATTTGTGTGTGTGGACATATGTATATACATGTGTATGGGGGTGGGTTGGGCCATTTCTTTCGTCTGTTTCCTTGCGCTACCTCGCAAACGCGGGAGACAGCGACAAAGCAAAAAAAAAAAAAAAATATATATATATATATATATATATATATATATATATATATATATATATATATATATATATATATATATATATAAATATATATATATATACATAAATATATATATATATATATATATATATATATATATGTATATATATATATATATATATATATATATATATATATATATATATATATATATATATATATATATATATATATATATATATATATATATATATATATATATATATAATATATATATATATATATATATATATATATATATATATATATATATATATATATATATATATATATATATATTTTTTTTTTTTTTCTTTTTTTTTTTGCTTTGTCACTGTCTCCCGCGTTTGCGAGGTAGCACAAGGAAACAGACGAAAGAAATGGCCCAACCCACCCCCATACACATGTATATACATACGTCCACACACGCAAATATACATACCTACACAGCTTTCCATGGTTTACCCCAGACGCTTCACATGCCCTGATTCAATCCACTGACAGCACGTCAACCCCGGTATACCACATCGCTCCAATTCACTCTATTCCTTGCCCTCCTTTCACCCTCCCGCATGTTCAGGCCCCGATCACACAAAATCTTTTTCACTCCATCTTTCCACCTCCAATTTGGTCTCCCACTTCTCCTTGTTCCCTCCACCTCCGACACATATATCCTCTTGGTCAATCTTTCCTCACTCATTCTTGACCTCCTGCCTCTTTCTTTTGTACATATCCCACTCATTTGCATTATTTCCCTGCAAAAATTGTCCAAATGCCTCTCTCTTTTCTTTCACTAATAATCTAACTTCTTCATCCCACCACTCACTACCCTTTCTAATCTGCCCACCTCCCACGCTTCTCATGCCACAAGCATCTTTTGCACAAGCCATCACTGCTTCCCTAAATACATCCCATTCCTCCCCCACTCCCCTTACCTCCTTTCTTCTCACCTTTTACCATTCTGTACTCAGTCTCTTCTGGTACTTCCTCACGCAAGTCTCCTTCCCAAGCTCACTTACTCTTACCACTCTTTTCACCCCAACATTCTCTCTTCTTTTCTGAGAACCTCTACAAATCTTCACCTTCGCTTCCACAAGATAATGATCAGACATCCCTCCAGTTGCACCTCTCAGCACATTAACATCCAAAAGTCTCTCTTTTGTGCACCTATCAATTAACATGTAATCCAGTAACGCTATCTGGCCATCTCCCATACTTGCATACGTATACTTATGTATATCTCTCTTTTTAAACCAGGTATTCCCAATCACCAGTCCTTTTTCAGCACATAAATCTACAAGCTCTTCACCATTTCCATTTACAACACTGAACACCCCATGTACACCAATTATTCCCTCAACTGCCACATGACTCACCTTTGCATTCAAATCACCCATCACTATAACCCGGTCTCATGCATCAAAACTACTAACACATTCACTCAGCTGCTCCCAAAACACTTGCCTTTTATGATCTTTCTTCTCATGCCCAAGTGCATATGCACCAATAATAACCCATCTCTCTCCATCCGCTCTCAATCTAGAGTTTACTTTCTTACACTCTATCACAAACTCTCACCACTCCTGTTTCAGCAGTAGTGCTACTCCTTCCCTTGCTCTTGTCCTCTCACTAACCCCTGACTTTACTCCCAAGACATTCCCAAACCACTCTTCCCCTTTACCCTTGAGCTTCGTTTCACTCAGAGCCAAAACATTCAGGTTCCTTTCCCCAAACCTACTACCTATCTCTCCTTTTTTCTCATCTTGGTTACATCCACACACATTTAGACACCCCAATCTGAGCCTTCGAGGAGGATGAGCACTCCCCGTGTGACTCCTTCTGTTTCCCCTTTTAGAAAGTTAAAATACATTCCTGCTGCCACCCCACCACACATGAAATTGCACTCCCCCTGTGTGCATATGAGGTAGCACTAGAAAAAGACAACAAACCCCACATTCGTTCACACTCAGTTCCTAGCTGTCATGTGTAATGCACCGAAACCACAGCTCCCTGTCCACATTCAGGGCCCACAAAACTTTTGACAGTTTACCCCAGACACTTCACATGCCCTGGTTCAGTCCATTGACAGGACATATACTTATCACTATATACACATATACATACATATACATATCACTATATACACATATACATACATATACATATCACTATATACACATATACATACATATACATTACATACACAGACATATACATATATTCACATGTACATGTTCATACTTGCTTGCCTTCATCCATTCCTGGTGCTACCCTGCCCCACAGGAGACAGCATCACTACCCCTGCTTCAGCGAGGTAGTGCCAGGAAAACATACAAAAAAAGGCCAAATTCATTCATACTCGGTCTATATCCGTCATGAGTATGCACCAAAACCACAGCTCCCTATCCACATCCAGGCCCCACAGACCTCTCCTTGGTTTACCCCAGAAGTTTCACATGCTTTTGAGCAAATAGGTTCGGCTAGTGAATTGATATGTTGAGTTATATTGATTTACTGCACACAGTCACTGATATGAAAATTTTTGCTATTCTGGTGTATCTGAGGGACTCATAAATCAGTTTTAATTTTTCACCCGTGATTCACCTCGATATCGGCTCAACATCTTTGTAGTGCCAGCATGACATAAAATGAATTCTCAGGGCACTGATCACAGTGTTTGTATCACATTGTTGTAAGAATAATAGTGCTTTTCTTAAAGAGTGTACTATATGTGATCATTTTAATGTGGTCTTCACTAGTGCTCTTATTGCCTACATGTATCCTTTTCAAAGTAATTCCATATTGGGGTTCTTTTCCCCATATATTTTTTCCCCATGCATATTCACCATTTCCCATGTCAGTGAGATAGCGTCAAGAACAAATGACTGAGCCTTAGAGGGAAAAATCCTCACTTGGCCCCCTTTCTCTGTTCTTCATATGTTTTGGGGATGTATAAGAGAAAGCAGCAGGAGGTCAAGAGGAAAGTGCAGTGGTTGAAAAAGAGGGCAAATGAAAGTTGGGATGAGCAAGTTTCAGAAAACTGTAGGGAGAGTAAGATGTTTTGGAAGGAGGTGAATAATGTGCAAAAGATACGTGATAGTTGATATAGCAGCAAATGGAACTATGGAGGCTGAAGTGAGTCAAAGGTTGGGTAAGGGGCTAAGATTTTAGGAACATTGAGGAAGGCATAGAAAGAGATGTCATAGTCAGGGAGGGGAAAGATGTGTATAGCACTTCTGAAGGTGTTGTAGGGATGTGAAACATGGGCCCTGATAGAAAAGTAGAGAATAGGGTAGATTTGTTGGAAATAGAAGTTTTAGAAGAGTATTTGGTTTGAGGAAATTTAATTGAATGAGATGATAGGGTAAGGGAGAGGTACAGAAGTATGAGAAGTTTTGATGAAAGAGATGTAGAACATGTGCTGAAATTGTTTTGACACGTAGAGAGGATGAGTTATGAAAGGATGGTTAAAGGTAAGAGGGTATGCATGATGGAAGCAAAGAAAAGGAAAAGGGGATAGTGTAGAGGTAGTGGAAGGATGAAGTGAAAGACACAGAGCATTTGTGGCCTGAACATGCAAGGGGTGTGAGGCACTTATGGGATCAAATGTATTGAATGATGTGGTATATAGAAACAATGTGCTGTTGATGGGCTGAACCAGGGCATGGGAAGTGGTCAGAGGAAGCTACAGGAAAGTGGGTAAGGATCAAATGTGGACAGGGGGCTTTGATTTTGTTAAATTATGAGAGAATGATGCCATTACTTTGTCTTTTCCTGACACAACCTCACTGATGCAAGGAATGGCAAATGGATACAAAAGAAAAAGTTTATTATTTTAATGAATCACTTAAAAAATGATCTTGTGAGCAGTTAGTTACCAGATGTATGGATAGATTGCTAAATGTCCTCAAAAACAGTACTGTGTACTACTTAAGCTGAAGGAGGTAGTTATGTCATCCATAAGAGTGGTAAATATTTGCAGATGTACTGGTACTTTTATATTGCTTTCAGGTTAATATGAATAGCATTTGTCAGAGTAATAAAACAGATATATAAGTGTCGTACTGGAGAGTAAAGTGTGAGAAATGAGTTAGTTGCAGAATGTAATGCCTCTTTTTTTTTTTTCAGCAACAGATCGTCTGAACCTGGAAACCTACCCTGATGAGCAGACCATTCAGCAGAGTAAGTCTTCGTACTTTGGTACCCCTTTCCACTTCCCTCTAACTGCCTTCCTGGCAATAGTGCTGGTAGTGCTTTTGTCCACCTACTAATAGCTAAGGAGCAGGAGGACAGGCCTCCAGTACTCACTGACAATCCTGTAATAATGTTCTGAGGGTCAGAACTTACCAAAGAAGATCTGAACTGTGATCTTTGTTTTGATAGATGGTGATGTAGTATTCTAATGCTCCTTATAGTCATGATACTTAAAGAGACGAATCTTATTATATAGTATATGTTTTCTGCACTCAATAGAACTTGAGGGGCATATGGTTTTCAGTCCTTTTCAGCAAGGCAGCTGAACCCTATAGGAAGCAGCCTAACTACCCTAACAATATCCATTTTTCTCAAGATTTTTTTTTTTGTTTGTGTGTGCGAGTCAACTAATCACAGGTCCAAAATACAAAGGGGTCAATTTTCAAATCATTATCTTTGCTGGAGTCAGTTGTGTTGAAATCTGAACACCAACTTACTACTACAGAAGTTTTCATGAGAAATCATACCAAAATGAGTGATGGAACTCTCTCAAGCTAGTGAATTCAAAAGGTGATATGTTGTGTTGTTGTGAAGTGTGGAACTAGCATAAGGAAGGAAGAATATGAAGATTTTCATCATGTGTAACCTGTGTATTGTTATGACTTGAATCATTAAAGGAAAAATCATGGTAGTATAGGCATGTAAACTTGTAGTCTGCAGCTTGAAAAACTTTAGTAAGTAAAGTAGATGTTTAAGATAGGCTTATAAAAATTGAGCAATATATATATATATATATATATATATATATATATATATATATATATATTTTCCCTGGGGATAGGGGAGAAAGAATACTTCCCACGTATTCCCTGCGTGTCGTAGAAGGCGACTAAAAGGGGAGGGAGCGGGGGGCTGGAAATCCTCCCCTCTCGTTTTTTTTTTTAATTTTCCAAAAGAGGGAACAGAGAATTGCGCCAGGTGAGGGTATTCCCTCAAAGGCCCAGTCCTCTGTTCTTAACGCTACCTCGCTAATGCGGGAAATGGCGAATAGTTTGAAAGAAAGAAAAAGATATATATATATATATATATCTTTCTTTTCTTTCAAACTATTCGCCATTTCCCGCATTAGCGAGGTAGCGTTAAGAACAGAGAACTGGGCCTTTCATGGAATATCCTCACCTGGCCCCCTTCTCTGTTCCTTCTTTTGGAAAATTAAAAAAAAAATAATGAGAGGGGAGGATTTCCAGCTCCCCGCTCCCTTCCCTTTTAGTCGCCTTCTACGACATGCAGGGAATACGTCGGAGGTATTCTTTCTCCCCCATCCCCAGGGATAATATATATATATATATATATATATATATATATATATATATATATATATATATATATATATATATATATATCTGTTCTCACTACCTTGTGCACATGTGAAATGGTGAATATGTATGAATTATATATGTATATATACAGGTACACCACCGATATTCCGGTACTCTTTGTTCCAGAGACTTACCGGATTAACCATTTTGCTGGACTAACCGTGGTCACGTAATGATAATTCATCAACACACCTCTAACCCACTAATTATATACATCTCGCATGTGTTTAAAGTATACCACGGACTGCTAGACATTTAAATTAAACAAATATTAAAAGTTTGAGCACTCTAAGATGGTAAGTCTGTCATTAGATTGTTTGAATCCTGTGGGGTCTTCTTCCTCTTCTGCTGTTAGTGTTTTTAGGTGTGCATTGCCAGAATAATGCAGTTTTGTCTGAATTATACACCTCAGGACTGAGGTGCTTTTCAGCTATGAGTTTTGCAGATTCGTTTACATACTCGGCAGTTCCTTTGTGGTTTGCAGACCGCTTTTCTTCACACACTTTATTCATGGAGATTCCATGAGGCTTCTTGAATCTTTGAAGCCATCCTTTACTAAAGTCACGCTCATGTTGTAATTTAAGTTCTTTATGGAACAACTTAGCTTGGTCCATTATCGTGCTACCTGACAAGTTCACTCCATCACTCCTATGCTGTTGAAACCATTCCATCATCACTCGATTGTGCTCAGTACTCTTACCATTTTTCAAAGTTTTTCTAATCATCATTTGCTTCTTGGAACGCTGTCTGCATCGAATTTCAATATTTTCTACCTTTGCTTCCTTATATCATAAACAGTTGATGAGCCAGTACTGTAGATGTCACACAGCTTACGCACTGAAGCACCACGGTCCATTTTTTTCAACAGTTTTACTTTATCTTGGACCGATATAGACGAGTATTTACGTTTGACTCAACGACTGACACTCTCATATGTCTTAGAAGCCATAGCTAGGGTTAAGTTTAAGCAAAATTAACTAAGAATCTCACAGAATTGCAGTATCACCACCAGCAAGTGCAGTGTAAAGAATGTAAATAAGCATACGCTATACACAATGCCATCTGTAGCCGCCCAGTAAACTAGTCTCGTGGCCATGGTAATTTCAAGTTTCCTCACATAATTTTGTCTGGTCTAAAGGAGGTGCCGAACCATCAGTTGCCGGAAATTTGGTGGTGCACCTGTATGTATGTATGTATATATATATATATTTTTTTTTCATACTATTCGCCATTTCCCGCGTTAGCGAGGTAGCGTTAAGAACAGAGGACTGGGCCATAGAGGGAATATCCTCACCTGGCCCCCTTCTCTGTTCCTTCTTTTGGAAAATTAAAAAAAAAAACGAGAGGGGAGGATTTCCAGCCACCCACTCCCTCCCCTTTTATTCGCCTTCTACGACACACAGGGAATACGTGGGAAGTATTCTTTCTCCCCTATCCCCAGGGATATATACATTAGTTTTATTATTATACTTTGACGCTTTCTCCTGCATTAGCGAGGTAGCACAAGGAAACAGACGAAAGAATGGCCCAACCCGCCCACATACACATGTATATACATAAACGCCCACATACGCACATATACTTACCTATACATTTCAACATATACATACACAGACATATACATATATACACACATACATATTCATGCATGCTGCTTTCATCCATTCCCGCCACCACCCCACCACACATTATATATATATATATATATATATATATATATATATATATATATATATATATATATATATATATATATATAAATAAAATATGTGTGTGTGTGTGTTTGTGTGTGTGGGCGTTTATGTGTATATGGGTGGGTTGAGCCATTCTTTTGTCTGTTTCCTTGCACTACCTAGCTGTCGCGGGAGACTGCGATTAAGTATAATAAAAATAGAAATAACAAAAAAAATATATATATATATATATATATATATATATATATATATATATATATATATATATATATATATATATATTATCCCTGGGGATAGGGGATTAAGAACACTTCCCACGTATTCCCTGCGTGTCGTAGAAGGCGACTAAAAGGGGAGGGAGCGGGGGGCTGGAAATCCTCCCCTCTCATTTTTTTTTTTAATTTTCCAAAAGAAGGAACAGAGGGGGCCAGGTGAGGATATTCCAAAAAAGGCCCAGTCCTCTGTTCTTAACGCTACCTCACTAACGCGGGAAATGGCAAATAGTTTAAAAGAAAGAAAAAAAAAGAATATATATATATATATATATATATATATATATATATACATATATATATATATATATATATATATATATATATATATATATATATATATATATGTGTGTGTGTGTGTGTGTGTGTGTGTGTGTGTGTGTCTGTTTGTCTGTCTGTAAGGATATGTAGTGCATGGTTTGATTGAGTAGGAATTTCTTTGTGAGAGAGAGAAAGGTGTGGTGTTGAGTGGAGTACAGTTAAGAGAGCTGAGTGGGGCATGCAGAAGTATTTGGACGAATGGATAGAATGAACAAGGGACAAAAAAGGGAATGTATATCAGAAGTGGAAGGTGCAAGGAGAAGGGGAAGACTGATATGGAGATGGAAGGATGGTGTAAATAAGATTTTGAGTGACGGGCCTGAACATGTATTAATGCGAAATGCATGCATGGGTAAAGGTGAATTGGAGCGATCTGGTTTGCAGGGGAGCAATATGCTGTCAATGATCTGAACCAGGGCATGTGAAGAATCCATGTAAAACCTTGGACAGGTCTGTGGAGACGAGTTTTTGATAGGGGGCTGCGGGTTTAGTGCATTACATGACAGTTAGAGAATGGATGTCAGAAAAAGAGGCTTTCTATCTCTCTGTTCCAGGCACTACTTTGCTGATGCTGGAAACAATTGACAAGTATGAGATGAAAAAGTTGTATATACTTTTTTTCATACAAATTCTCCATTTTGTGCCTCAAATAGGTAACACCAGGAACAGATGAAGAAATGGCTTGATTCACTGGCATCCACTTTAGTTTTCATGTGTAATGCATTGAAACCATAGCCCTCTATCCACAGTGAGGCCCTCAGACCTTTCCATGTTTTCCCCTGATTGCTTTATGTTCCCTGGTTTAACCCATTGGCAGCATGCTGCACCCTATAAACCACTTCATTCCAGTTTGCTTTATCCCTTGTATGCCTTGCACCCTCTTACCTGTTCAGGTCCTGAGCTTTCAAAGCATATTTTTCAGGTATTTACTGAAGGAAATCTGTTCACATTTTTTATTGATTTAACTGGTTATTATTAGCATACTTTTTTTTAATGAGGATGTTGTATTGATGGTTGTTGTTATTAGTCTTGATAGCTGGTGGACTTAGTTTGCAGTCATGGATGACATGTAACTAATTTCTCTTCATATTGATTATACATAGGATTTGGATAATGTTGCTTTTGAGGAACTAAGGAATGGTAGACCTTTTGTTGTGTGTTAATACTCGAGTAAATATCGTGAATACTTTTTCCTGAAACTCTTTTGTTTAATGGATTGTTATTAGATATACTTTTACATATGTTGAATGTCTTATGGTGATTCATCATTTTTATATTTTTAGCTGCTTCTCCTTAGTTAAGGGTGATACTCTCTCATATCTTTGCAGATAGGGTACATTACACCTTCATTTAAAGAAATATCTGATTATAAGAAACTGAGCCCACTTGATACTGTGGTAATTAACATAGATCTTGAATAGAAGAGATTTTCAAGGGCCCTTTTCTCTGAGATGTTTCTCTAGATCATGTTATTTAAAAAAAGAAAAATTATTTGCCAATAATTTTTTTTCCAGACTAATTATTTTGGGTATGATCTACATGATGATGATTGTTTGGATGTTTTGAATTTGCATTACACAACTAAACTGGTCATGTGCTGAATGTGATACTGAAAATATTGAAAGAATTATGATTTACCTCGAACTTGTGATTCATACAACTGGCAGTATTGTTTCTGAATGACTAGTTTGCATTTCATTAGTTTAGTTATACTTAGATGATACTTATTTATTCATTAGATTATTTTAAGAAGTGTTTTAAGATGGTCTTTTAAATCAGAGACTTTGACCTTAAATGATTCACTCTCTCTGACTGACAAGTACAATATGCTTAGATGTTATTCAGATTACTAGTGATTTAGGGATAGAACAGGGAAGAATAACATTGGTGAAGGTAGTGAGTAAATGATGAAATTATTAGGATAAGATTTTTTAAGGGAACAGGAAATCTCAGGTTGGTCAGAAGTAGGAAGTAGTCACTGGCATAGAGCAATGTGTAAGGATGTTTTCTGCCTTGTTAATGTGCCTTTGTACATTTTTTATGAAAGTTAGTTATTGGAATTGTATTTAGTCTTTAGTTCAGGACTTTATGAGAATTGCATTTTTTAGCAGAATTTGTCTTTATCTTTGAGGTTATTTTCTTGGGTGATTGTTATTTTTAGGAAGGGGTATACCTTTATGTTCATATTTGGCAGAAATACTTTATGAGGCTTAGAAGTTTGCAGTGTAATCCACTTGTGTGAATGCCAAAACTGCTATTGAGCATTTATGGGCAAAATCCTTACATAAAGGATTCTTATTTTCTTGTATCAGCACCATAACATTATGAGATTCCTTGCTTTTGCCCTCCAAAAAGAATTAAATGTTTTCTGTTTTAGGTTTTCAGATTTGTCTGTACCTTCTAAGGCTTTTGTCTGAGAACCAGAAGTTCTACTTAGATTATATACTGATTGTAAGCAATCAGACAGATAATTCCTTCTTCTTATGGAATTAAGGTTTTTTGTAAATCTTTAGAAGTCTTGGCCTGGTACAATTATGAACTATACTTTCTTGGAGTAGTTTCTAGTTCGGCTTTCTCAGCTGTATATAATCACACTTTAAAATAATTGAGGTTCAGCAAGACTCCTTTTTGTTTGCTGAAAGAATATATATCCAAGAAGTAAGCGACATTTTGAGTCACATTTTGGAAATTAGATTTTGTGGCCAGTCTTCTGATTTTCAACCCCTGATTATTTCATAAAAGCTAAGGCTTGTTGCCCTCAAATATTTACTAGCTCCTGTGGGCGAAGAACTGACAACTTCTTTCTTTCATTCTTGTGTTACATTTGTGAAGTACTACGTCGACCCTGGTATACCACATCATTCCAATTCACTCTATTCCTTGCACGCCTTTCACCCTCCTGCATGTTCAGGCCCTGATCACTCAAAATCTTTTTCACTCCATCTTTCCACCTCCAATTTGGTCTCTCACTTCTCGTTCCCTCCACCTCTGACACATATATTCTCTTGGTCAATCTTTCTTCACTCATTTTCTCCATGTGACCAAACCATTTCAAAACACCCTCTTCTGCTCTCTCAACCACACTCTTTTTATTACCACACATCTCTCATACCCTATTATTACTTACTCGATCGAACCACCTCACACCACATATTGTCCTCAAACATCTCATTTCCAGCACATCCACTCTCCTCCGCTCAACTCTATCTATAGCCCACGCCTCGCAACCATATAACATTGTTGGAACCACTATTCCTTCAAACATACCCATTTTTGCTTTCCAAGATAACATTCTCAACTTCCACACATTTTTCAACGCTCCCTTAACTTTCACCCCCTCCCCCACCCTATGATTCACTTCCGCTTCCATGGTTCCATCCACTGCCAAATCTACTCCCAGATATCTAAAACACTTCTCTTCCTCCAGTTTTTCTCCATTCAAACTTACCTCCCAATTGACTTGACCCTCAACCCTCCTGTACCTAATAACCTTGCTCTTATTCACATTTACTCTCAGCTTTCTTCTTTCACACACTTTACCAAACTCAGTCACCAGCTTCTGCAGTTTCTCACCTGAATATAGGGGAGAAAGAATACTTCCCATGTATTCCTTGACTGTTGTAGAAGGCAACTAAAAGGGGAGGGGGCTGGAAATCCTTCCCTTTCATTTTTTACTTTTCCAAAAAAAGGAATAGAGAAGGGGGCCAAGTGAGGATATTCCCTCTATGGCTACCTCGCAAGTGTGGGAAATGGCGAATATGTGTATATGTAATCACATTGTTCCAATTCGCCCTATTCCTTGCATGCCTCTCACCCTCCTGTATATTCAGGCCCTGATTGCTCAAAATCTTTTTCACATCATCCTTCCACCTCCAGTTTGGTTTCCCTTTTAATCACCACTTTCCCATAACTTTCCCCATACAACTTACCAGGTACACTTAAACTTATGATATGTTTGCAGTTCGAATAATCACCTCTGTCCCTCTTGCCCTCATACAGTGGCACCATACATGCATTTTGCCACTCCTCATAACCTAACTAACTAGTCAACGACACAGTCAACCCTCTTTTTCAGAAATTCAACTGCAGTATTATCTACCCAAGCCACTTTGCCACATTTCATCTAACACAAGGCTTTCACCACCTCATCCCTACAATAAACCACTTCCATGACTCTTTCTTTGACTGATGTTCTTATGTCTTTTTAACATGATCAACCTCCCTCCAAAATATCTAATTATTCTCCCAGGAGTTTACTGATACTTGCTCACCCAAAATCTCATTTACCCTCTTTTTCAACCCTGCTTCTTCCCCGTGACCTCATTTCTCCTGTATATCTCTGAGTCATTTGCACTCTTTTCCTGTGAGTACCACCCATAACCGAATCTTTTCTCTTTCACTAGCAACTTTGTTTTGTCATCTCACCATTTCTTACTCTTTCTCACCTCCTTGGCCCACCACTCTGTACCTTTTCACACTTGCCCACCTCATACCTTTTGCATGCCAAATACTTTTCCTGCACATGCTTGTACCGCTTCCCTAAGTAGCTACCATTTCTCATCCACTCCCTTGCTTCATTTAGTCTCACCTTTTGCCAATCTACTCCATTCTCTCATGGTATTTCTAGACACACATCTTTTTATCAAGCTTGCTCACTTTCACCACCCTCTTCACACTTGTATCATTTTCTCTTATCCTAAAAGCCTTTACAGATATTGCCTACTCCACATAATGGTCATACACCCCACCAAATGTCTCTTAACACATTCATATCCAATAGTCTTTCCATTGGATGCCTATCAGTTATTCCCTTATCCAATAATGCCCTCACAACTCCTGCTAGATGTATTGTTTCTCCTTCCGTAGCTATTGACCTCACACCAACCCCTGACTTAATCCTAAGACATTGCTGAACCATTCTTCACTTTTACCCTGGACTGTGAATCACTCAGAGTTGGAACATCCAGAATTTTCCTCTCATCTTAGTTACTTTAGCACACATTTAAACACTCGAGCCTGAGCCTTTGAGGAGGTTGAGCACTCCTTTCTTTGCTCCTTCATCTGTTCCATCTTTTAGATCATGAAATATATGAACAAGGAATGGCTATCAATTCCTTTAGAATTAGCTCTTTGTGTTGATTTATCTGATTCCTTCAAAAGATTTTTCTCATTTGGTTCTCTTACAGAACCTAGACCATTGCTTCCTGATTTTCAGAAATTTTTTGCAGCTCAAATACACCCATTTCTGGTATTAAGAGTTACTAGTTTAGAGGCTTTAACACAAAAAAAACTGCCATACATAAAGCCTTTTGTCTCAGGCATAGTAGTTTGTAATATATGTGCACTTATGATATTTTGAAGCAAACAGACGTATTTATCTGATTTATTTGTACTCAAGCACTGATGAAAAAATTAAGCAAGTTTTTATATCATAAAGGATTTAACCTAAATTCCATTTATCCAAAACATGAAGTTTCTTATTTGATAAGTGTATTACAAATGTTTTTGGTGATTACTCAAAAGTATTTGTTCATTGCTTCAAAGAAGATTCCATAAGTAATTGTTGAGGTGCCCTATTTCTTTCTCCAGACTGTAAGTATTCATTTTAGTACATAAGCATGCAACAGAAATTACTGTAAATGTGTAGTGAGCCATATCTCTTCACAAGTTTGATAATGCTGTGGTATCATGACGTATAGGGAGGAAACCTTGTAACTTCAATTCTTTGAATATGAGCTGTGAATGCTCCAGCTTATTTGATAAGGATTGCCTTGCCTCACCTTTAGCTTTAAAACTCTAAATATGGGTTATAAATGTTTCATCATATTGGTTAAGGATTGCCTTGTCTCACCATATGATCTGAGTGTTACTTGTTGCCTTCTTCTTGAAACTCATTCTTGTTCACAGATCAGTCGATTGTAGTTAGCAAAATAGGGTTAAGTTATAGTGTATAGTATAAGTTATAGTATGACCCTGTTTGAGAATTGAGGAATTTCCAGAAAGGGAGAGATGATTAAATGCATTCTGGCAATAGGAGAGCTTATGTCCACTCAGCTATTTGTATAACTTTTTAGGAGGCAGTAGGCCTCATATGAGGATCTCTTATCAGGAAGTGGGTGACTTCAAATGAGGATCACTTCTTGAAATGGCCGGCTCTGCCTTGAATGCAGAATATATAACTATTAGTACTTGTAGTGACATCCCATTCATTTTCCTGATGCTACAGCCAGATATTTTATCCAAATACTGAGATGTATATATGTAGATGTCAAGGACACCTGTATGACAACTTTGCCCTCATGTTATGTAATGATTTTTGTTGCTGTGTATATCTCAGAAGATGATAAATATTTTTAATGTAAACTCTTGAGTAAACATTTTCATTTGTGACAAAAGTTCTTATAGAAATACCACACAATTCCATTTGTATTTCTGAAAATACTTTTGGAGTACCTTCCATGTGTGGCTGAAGTGCAGCATAAGTTGAGTAGCACCTGGAAAATTATTGCAATTGCCTCACCAAAGGATAAATTAGCATTCATCCTTTGAGCTTTGTCATGCAGAGAAATTGGTTTAGCATACATGGAAAATTATTGAAATTACCTCACCAAAGGGTAAGTTAGCATTCATCCTTTGAGCTTTATCGTGCAGAGAAATTGGTTTTGATAGGAAAAGGAAGGTTGATTCATTAGTCCGATAGACAAGTTTGGGGGAGGCACACACCTCCCACTTTATTCACCCAGGTATGTGCAGTTGATACAATTGGCTCTTCTGTGGTGACTTTTCTTGGTTAGTTGGTGTTTAGATCTCTTAATTTTACTAGTGTAAGAAGACAACTGTTTGAGCAAAGTGGATGTTGTTTTACGGTAATAAGGCACTCCACATAAAGGTCCAGTTGCCATAAGTAGTATGTGTATGGTGGTATGTGTATCAGCCAGTCTAGGCTGTTAGAGTGCATAAATCAGTCTCTCCATTCAAAATTGGCTTCTAATTATTTAAAAGAAATAATCATCATATGAATAATAATTCATGAAGACTATGTTCTCATGTGGAACTGAAATGAGCAAATTGTAGTTTTTTAATTCATGTGAAGAAGAAAAGGATTTTTAACACTCAAAGAACATGATTTAGATTTCAAGCCTTATTGTTGTTGCAGAAAAGCTTTTTTCCAGTCTCTCTCTAGTCTGTAAGCTGACCAAAGATTGTCAGTAATGTGTTTTCTCTCTAACAGTTGTACTCTTTACCTTTGCATAAGCTCAGGGATGTTGTATTTGTTTAAAATGATCAGAGCATGATTAATGTGAATGTTGTACTGACTAATTTTTCGTACTGTGTGATGATACCTTGCAAAAGACTAGCTGGGTACCTAATTATAGAATAAGGCTGTTAGTAAAGTGTTTTGTTTGATGTATGATATAACTGAAGTAAACTCACAGCTTATTTCTAAGAAACCTGTTGTAAGATTAAGATGCATTTCAATTCATATTATTTCTTAGGAGATATGAATTATGGTGCTTGTCCAGCCTTACTCTTCATTGAAACCCAGATTGATGATGTGTGATAACATTTATACCATATAATCTTGATTATCATTATAGTTTTTTAAGTGCAGTTAACCTATAAGATTCCTATTACATATGTGGAATAGGTTTACTAAGAAAGCAAAGCACTTGTCAGTATGAATATATTTTTCTTTTCTTTCTTTCATCTCCATCTCCTGTTTCTGAACTTAGCAAGATAGCGTCAGGAACAGATGAAGAAAGGCCGCATTCACTTATATTCATTCTCTTTTTGTCATATGCATTGCACTGAAACCACAGCCTTTCTCCACTTCCGGACCTCACAGACCTTTCCTTGGTTTTCCCCTGCTGCTTCATATGCCTTGGTTTAGTCCATTGACAGTAAGTCACGCTGTGTATACCACATCATTCCAATTCACTGTATCCCATGCACGCCTTTCACCCTCCTACATGTTCAGGTCCTGATCACTCAGACTCTTCTCACTCCATCCTTCCCTGTCTGGGTCTCCCCTTCTCGTTGTCCCCTCCATTTCTGATACAGTGGAATGATTTAGTATACAGGAGGCAACATGTTGTCAGTGGACTGAATGAACCAAGGCATATGAAGAAGCTAGGAGAAACTATGGATAGGTCTGTCGGGTCTTGTTGTAAATAAGAGTCTGTGGTTTCGGTGCATTACACACAACAGTTAGAGAATAGATTTGAGCGAATGCTGCCCAACTTCACCTGTCCCTGGAGCAACGGGAAATGGTGGACAAATATGGAAAAAAAGATTTATCTAGATAGACATATAGATATGTATATAGATCCTGGTGGTAGTGGAGATAGAATACTTCCCATGTATTCTCTGCATATTGTAGGTGACTAACAGGAGTAGGAGCAAGGGATTGAAAACCCTCCCCTTTTTGTATCTTTATTTCTAAAAGTTAGAACAGAAAAATGAGCTAAGTAATGAGTGCTCATACTCCTGGAAGGATCAGGATGGAGTGTCAGAATGTGTGTGGGTTTAACCATGATAAGAAAGAGAGGTAGGTTAGTATTCTTGAGGAGAGGAACCTGGACATTGTACTTCTAAAGCAAAGTTCAAGGGGAGGGAAAAAAGTTATTTGGAAATATATTAGGGGTAAAGTCAAGAGTTAGTTTGAGGGTTAGAGCTAAAGAAGGAGTAGCCCTTCTGTGGGAGGAAATGTAGGAATATGTGAAGAAGTGTAAGAAAGTGAGCCCTCAACAAATGTGACGCAAATGAAATTGGATCACAAGTGGTAAGTGAATATTTGTGCATATACGCCTGCTAGCAAGTAGAGTGAGAAAGAGAGGAGAGTCTTTTGTGAGGGGCTAAGTGTGTTAGCAATTTTGATGAGAGATTGAGTATTATTGATGGATGATTTTAAAGTTGAATGAAAAGGGATCAGGAGTTTGTGGAGTTCTGTGCTGAAAATTGGCTGGGTTTGGGGAATACCTGGCATGTAAAAAGGACATACATAAATACGTGTGGGAGAGTTTGAGAGATGGTAAAGAAGCATTACTGGATTATATTGATATATTAGTTGATAAGTATGGGAAAGAGACTCTTGGATGTGAATTTGTTGAGAGGGGCAGCTGATGGGAAGTCTGATCATTACCTGGTAAAGGCAAGCATGAAACTTTGTAGTCTTTTAATACAGAGGAAATGACATGGATGGGAAGAGTGTGGTGAAAATGGGTGAACTTTTAACGAGGCTTGTGTGAAGAGATCCCAGGAGAAATTGAGTGTAGAATGGCAGAAGATGAAAGTAAATGAAGCTAGGGAAGTGGGTTAAAAGTAGGAGATATAAAGGGAAGCAGTGCTATGTGCACATTTAGGAAGTGAATATTTCAGAGAGAATGATGAGTGGTGGGATGATGAAGTTACAAGTGAAATAAAGGAAAGGTTTATGGGTATTACTTGCAAGGAAGGCATGCAAGTGATTGAAAGATGTACAAGGGAAAGTGGCAGGAGGTCAGAAGGAAGGTGCAAGGGCTGAGAAAGAAGGCAAATGAGAGTTGGGATGAGTGAGCATCATCAAACTCAAGGGAGACTCGGAAAATGTTTTGGAAGGAGATTGATAATATGAGAAAAAAATATAAACAAATTTTAGAACATAAGTGAAGGGGACAAATGGGGAGGTGGCAACAGGGAGAATTAAGCTAAAGAGAAATGGAATGAATATATTAAAGGTTTGTTGAATTTATTTGATATGTGTGGAAGGTGTAGGGCGTTAGGGTCAGCGAGGCATTTGAAGTGATAGTCTTAGCAAGTGGATTGGTATAAAGACAAGAGGTGGTGAAAGCTTTGCTTAAAATGAAGTATGGTAGGGTGGATGGGATTGCAGTCTTATTTCTCAAGAAAGGAGGTATCTAAGTTGTTCACTGATTAATTAAGAATTTTAAGGAATGTATAGGTCATGATGAGGTGTCTGAGTTTTGAGTGCACTGGGCCTGAACATTCTGGAGGATGTGGGATGTGCTTAAGATAGAGTGCACTGGAGCAGTGTGGTGTATAGGGAGGGACATGATATCTATGGACTAAACCAAGGCATGTAAAGTGTTAGAGGAAACCATGGAAAAGGTTGGGCCTGATTTTGGATAGATGGGCCATGGCCTCAGTGCATTACAAATGACTGATAAAGAGTGGATATGAGCAGATGAGGCCATATCTTTTTTGTATATGGAACTAATGCAGAAAATTGTAAATATATATATTATATTTATTTTTTATTATTTTGCTTTGTCGCTGTCTCCCGCGTTTGCGAGGTAGCGCAAGGAAACAGACGAAAGAAATGGCCCAACCCATATTTTTCGTGTCGTAAATATATATATATATATATATATATATATATATATATATATATATATATATGTTTCAAGGAATAGTAATTCCAACAATGTTATATGGTTGCGAGGCATGGGCTGTAGATAGGGTTGTTCAGAGGAGGTTGGATGTGTTGGAAATGAGATGTTTGAGGACAATATGTGATGTGAGGTGGTTTGATCGAGTAAGTAATGTAAGGGTAAGAGAGATGTGTGGAAATAAAAGGAGTATGGTTGAGAGAGTAGAAGAGGGTGTGTTGAAATGGTTTGGACATATGGAGAGAATGCGTGAGGAAAGATTGACAAAGAGGATACATGTGTCAGAGGTGAAGGGACAAGGAGAAGGAGGAAACCAAATGGAGTGAAAGAGATTTTGAGCGATCGGGACCTGAACATCCAGGAGATGAGATGCATGCAAGGAATAGAGTGAATTGGAACGATGTTGTATACTGCGGTCGATGTGCTATCAATGGATTGAATCAGGGCATGTGAAGTGTCAGAGGTAAACCATGGAAAGTTTTTGGGGCCTGGATGTAGAAAGGGAGCTGTGGTTTCAGTGCATTACACATGACAGCTAGAGACTGAGTGTGAACAAATGTGGCCTTTTTTGTCTGTTCCTAGTGCTACCCCATGCACGCGGGGGGAGGGGGATGCCATTTCATGTGTGGCGGAGTGTGTATATGTCTGTGTATGTATGTGTTGAAATGTATAGGTATGTATATGTGTGTGAGTGGGCGTTTATGTATATACATGTGTATGTAGGTGTGTTGGGCCATTCTTTCATCTGTTTACTTGCGCTACCTCCCTAACGCAGGAGACAGCGACTAAGTATAATGAATAAATGAAATACACATACATATACGCAGACATAATATATACACACATACATATTCATACTTGCTTGCCTTCATCCATTCCTGCTGATACCCCGCCACACAGGAAATAGCATTGCTACCCCCACTTCAGTGAGGTAGCACCAGAAAAACAGATAAAAAAGGCCCCACTCGTTCACACTCAGTCCCTAGCTGTCATGTGTAATGTACTGAACCCACAGCTTCCTATCCACATCCAGGCCCCACAGACCTTTCCATGGTTTACCCCAGACACTTCACATGCCCTGGTTTAGTCCACTGACAGTACGTCAACCCCAATATACCATTTCATTCCAACTCATTCTATTCTTTGCACACCTCTCACCGTCCTGTATGATCAGGCCCTGATCACTCAAAATCTTTTTCACTCCGTCCTTCCACCTCCAATTTGAGCTCCTGCTTCTCCTTGTTCCCTTCACCTCTGACACCACATATATCCTCTTTGTCAATCTTTCCTCACTCATTCCCTCTATATGTCCAAACCATTTCAACACACCCTCTTCTGCTCTCTCAACCACACACTTTTTATTTCCACACATCTCTCTTGCTCTTTCATTACTTGCTCGATCAAACCACCTCACACCACATATTGTCCTCAGACATTTAATTTCCAACATATCCACCCTTCTCCGTACAACTCTATCTATCGCCAATGCCTTACAACCATATAACATTGTTAGAACTACTGTTGCTTCATACATACCCATTTTTGCTCTCTGAGATAACGTTCTCTCCTTCCACACATTCTTCATTGCTCCCAGAACCTTCACCCCCTCCCCCACCCTGTGACTCACTTCCACTTTCATGGTTCCATCCACTCCTAAGTCCACTCCCAGATATCTAATCCACTTCACTTCCTCCAACTTTTTGTTATTCAAACTTACCTCCCAATTAACTTGTCCCTCAACCCTACTGAACCTAATAACCTTGCTTTTATTCACATTTACTCTCAACTTTCTTGTTTCACACACTTTACCAAACTCAGTCACCAACCTCTGCAGTTTCTCACTTAAATCAGCCACCAAAGCTGTATCATCAGCGAACAACAACTGATTCACTTCCAAGGCCCTCTCATCCACAACAGACTGAATACTTGCCCATCTCTCCAAAACTCTTGCATTTACCTGCCTAACTACCCCATCCATAAACAAATTAAACAACATTAGGGACATCACACACCCGTGCTGCAAACCGACATTCACTGGAAACCAATCACTCATCACTCTCCTCTCTTCCTACTTATATACATGCCTTACATCCTTGGTAAAAACTTTTCACTGCTTCTAGCAACTTGCCTCCCCCATCATGTACTCTTAAAACCTTCCACAAAGTATCTCTGTCAACCCTATCATATGCCCTCTCAAGATCCATAAATGCTACATACAAATCCACCTGTTTTTCTAAGTATTTCTCACTTCTGAAACCACACTGCTCTTACCCAATCTGATGCTCTGTACATGCCTTCACCCTCTCAATCAATACCCTCCCATATAAATTCCCAGGAATACTCAACAAACTTATGCCTTTGTAGTTTGACCACTCACCTTTGTCCCCTTTGCCTTTGTACAATGGCACTATGCATGCATTCCACCAATCTTCAGGCAGTTCATCATGATCCATACATACATTGAATATCCTTACCAACCAATCAACAACACAATCACCCCCTTTCCAGTGAATTCTTGCAATACCATCCAAACCCACCGCCTTGCTGGCTTTCATGTTCCGCAAAGCATTCTCTACCTCTTCCCATGTTTACCAAACCGTTCTCCCTGACCCTCTTACTTTGCACACCACCCTGACCAAAACACCCTATTTTTGCAACTCTATCATCAAAAACATTCAACAAACCTTCAAGTTACTCACTCCATATCCTTCTCACTTCATCACTACTTGTTATTACCTCCCCACTAAACCCCCTTCACTGATGTTCCCATTTGTTCTCTTATCTAATGCACGTTATGTACCTCCTTCCTAAACATCTTTTTATCATCCCTCAAATTTAATGATACTCTCTCACTCCAGCTCTCATTTGCCCTCTTTCTCACC
Source organism: Panulirus ornatus (assembly GCF_036320965.1). Taxonomy (NCBI): domain Eukaryota; kingdom Metazoa; phylum Arthropoda; class Malacostraca; order Decapoda; family Palinuridae; genus Panulirus; species Panulirus ornatus. The sequence goes on from NC_092295.1 coordinate 1,024,930, forward strand.
TCTTGCACCTTTCTCTTGACCTCCTGCCACTTTCTTTTATACATCTCCCAGTCATTTGTACTACTTCCTCACAAAAAATCGTCTAAATGCCTGTCTCTTCTCTTTCACTAAAAATCTTACTTCTTCATCCCACCGCTCACTACACTTTCTAATCTTCCCACCTCCCACCTTTCTCTTGCCACGTGCATTTTTTGCACAAACCATCACTGCTTCCTCCCCTACTCTCCCACATCATTTGCTCTCTTCTTTTGCCATTCTACACTCAATCTCTCCAGGTACTTCCTCACACAAGTCTCCTTTCCAAGCTTACTTACTCTCACCATGCTCTTCTCCCCAACATTCTCTACTTTTCTGGAAACCTCTACAAATCTTCACCTTCGCCTCCACAAGATAGTGATCAGACATCCCTCCAGCTGCCCCTCTCTGCACAATAACATCCAAAAGTCTCTCTTTTACACACCTATCAATTAATACGTAATCCAATAATGCCCTTTGACCATCTTTCGTACTCACATACGTATGCTTACGTATATCTCGCTTTTTAAACCAGATATTCCCATTCACCAGTCCTTTTTCAGCACACAAATTCACAAGTTCTTCGCCATTTCCATTTAAAACGCTGAACACCCCATGTACACCAATTTTACCCTCAACTGCCACATTACTCATTTTCGCATTCAAATCACCCATCACTATAACCTGGTCTTGTGTATCAAAGCTGCTAACACACTCATTCAGCTGCTCCCAAAACACTTGCCTCTCATGATATTTCTTCTCATAACCAGGTGCATAAGCACCAATAATCACCCATCTTTCTCCATCCACTTTCAGGTTTACCCACATCAATCTAGAATTTACTTTCTTACACTCCATTACATACCTCCACAACTCCTGCTACCTTTGCTCTTCTCCTTTCACCAACCCCAAGACATTCCCAAACCACTCTTCCCTTTACCCTTAAGCTTCATTTCACTCAGAGCCAAAACATCCAGGTTCCTTTCCTCAAACATACTACTTATCTCTCCTTTCTTCTCATCTTGATTACATCTACACACATTCAGACACCCCAATCAGAGCCTTTGAGGAGGATGAGCACTCACCGCTTGACTCCTTCTTATATATAACACATACTTTTCTGAGTATTTTATTAGTACTAAGATGATTGTGAAAATATGATGTTTAGGGTGTGAGTGGGAATCATGTTTTACAAAAAATAATTCCTCTAATTTATGATTATGATATATTTTTTGTTTGTCATTTTAGAGCATATGTACCAACTTGTTAATAAATATTTTGAATTGAGTTTGTGTATCATGCAGTAAAAACCTTAAGCATCATATTTCTCAAGAGTGAATTGATGAGTCTGTTCTGTTTAATGCTTTCAAAAGTTCCAGAAGGTAAGGCAATAGATATTTATTTTACTTGTCTCTGTCATGCATGTAAGTGTTTAACTCATACCTCTTGTATGATTGATGTACTTTTTTATGAGTAGTGTAAGTTATATGAAATATTCTTATGTTGTATCTAGATTAGGAAGTAGTTTGAGGGGAGAATTATATACATTGTATGAGTTATGGTTGAATTATTCAAATTTTTAAATTGTGGTTCACATGGTTAGGTATCAAGAGCTTGATACTTCTTATGCATCCTACTTTTGCAGAAGCCTGTATTATTCCTTATTGTTAAGTATTTAAGGATTACTTCAATGAGCTTGAATATGTTGTAATGCAACCCCTTTATGTATTTGTAATACCTTCTTTTACTGTGGTCTTGATGAGGCTGACATGAATTTCATCAAAGTATTTATAACAATAACATACTTATGCTTACCTTGCATACATTAGTTGCACTACCTCCTAGTTTTGTGTAGCTATATCTTTGAATATCTTTCTTCATCTTATGCAGTATATTTCTCACATCATTGTTCTTTACTCAACTCATTCTTCTAATACCAACTCTGCTACACAAGTTTTGCATCGCTTTACCAGTTAAATACAAAACTTAATATATATATGATTTAGTTTACTCAGATTATTGCAAAGTATCCTTTTAAAGTCAGTAAGATTATTTTCAGTTTTTCTACCACAGGCAAGAATACTTGATGACTACGGTGTTTGCCAAAAAGAACTTCTGTTACCCATATATTTTCAAAGGCAGTACGTGGCTAAAGTTTATTGTGGGTGCAAGCATATGATGCTTTCATGATGAGATCATCATATATCTGTTCGCTGAGACTAATGTTTCTAATGGAGTGAGCACCAGCAACTTGCCTCCGTTTGCCTTAGGCTATCTCCAGGGAATGATTTTCTTTCCTTACTCATCATGGCATCCACTTCATTTTGGGAACTTTGCTTCTGGAGCTGTATATCTTCCACCCTTTCCTTCTTTGTAAGGAGGAAAGAGAGCTCAAATTGTTTCCTTGATGCAAGAAAATTTTGGCACTCGTGATTTCTAGGTGCTCTGGATGCTCAGAATGTGCAGTCAGGTGGCTTCTTGCCAGCATTCATGACCTCCCTGAAAACATCACCTTACCACCAAAACCCTTCCCTTGTCACCCAAGGAAGACTTCTAGATCTACAGGTAACCCCCTGATACAAGAAATATTGGAATAGTTGTGCATTTCAGAGACCAAACTTTAGAAAATCCACCCAGAACTTTAAGGAAATGTCTCTCAAAGAACCATTCAACATTGTCAGTAAAAGGACCATCACATTCCCTCCAGGAAACCAGCTGCCAGACCCCTTCTTTTGAAGGAAACGAAATGCAAATGACTCACATTTGCTTAGAAATACAAGGACTGAAATGAGCAACATTGGCATAAGGCAGAGTATGGTAAAGAGACTGGAGGGTGCCAACTGGTAAAACCACTTTCACAGTGAAGATGGTGAAACATCTAGATAGTGCAATGATCTGGGGTTGCTTAGTGGTGCATTGGGTAGGGGAGGGTTGTACTTCATACCTAAGGTTACTAAAATGAATTGAAAACAGTACATTAAGGTGCTAGAAGAAGCTTGCTCTTAAGGCATGAAAGACAAATTATGGTACTGAACAGGATGGTATTAGCCCAGGCTTTCATTATGACAGGATGAATTGGGAAGACACCAACATTGCAGGATAGGACATCAAATGCCCTTGTCAACACAGAAAAGTATAGCCATTTATCAAGGTGGCAAGGAGCTGAAATGATGCATAAAAGATTGAATAAATTGGTAAGGAAAGCCTTGGAAGCACCCCACATATGATAGGAAAAGTAACCAATCACAGGAAGAGTTTTGTATGATGGGCTGAAATGGCAACAAAGGGGGTGGTAGTGGAATGTTGGAGGAGGGCATCAGGTGGGAATATGGTGTGACAACCAGTGAGGTGAGGAATTGCAGATATATAAGTGTCTTTCTTAATCTCTTGGAAGAGGCTTCTGCATAAGCAATAACGTTTGAGGAATAAGATTCAGAAGCTCTTGCCTGTATTTATTCACTACCTCAATCCTCATACTTTCCATGGTGGAATATTATACTATATAGTCACACTCATTATTCACACAGACCTCTGCTTTACTCTTGTTCCTCAACTAAAGTAATTGGTCATTCTCTTTGATGAGTTTTTATTCCTCCTTATTTCAGACATTTCAATGACTGATTTCATTCAAATGAAAGTAAACCTATAAAAATGATTCATATTCCTTTTGTAATTTATACATATCATGAAGTAATATTCCTTTCATTTGTTTTTGGGGCCCACATCCACCTATTGCCTCCACCCATCCATTCATATCACTCTGACATAGAGCCTTTTCCCTGGGTCTGCTTTTGAATTTTTGCATCTGTAGTTGAAATGAGATGTATATTGGCCACAGAATATATGGAAATTTGTAAGGGAGCAGTGAACATGTGATTAATAGGAGAAAGCAAAGTGAATGTAGTAGGTACCAAGCCCAATACTCTATATATACTCTATATCTCATAATGGAAATATTGTAACTCTCTAGGTATTGCCAAATTGTACCTCTGATGGTCTAGACAAGCTATTGAGCCTAAAGATCATCATTTAACTAACTTATAGTTTGAAATGTAGTATTGTGTGCTTTATTGTGAATAATTGGTAAAATATGCGCACACACTGCCTCCCAAAATCCACCTTGGAAATAAAAAAGACCCTACTCTTGAAAATCCTTGTGATGGGCCTGAGTACAGCAAAAAAAGGAGAATTAATTAACGGGTACAATATTGACTGTGTTGTTGACTGGTTGGTAAGGATATTCAGCGTATGTATGGTTCTTGGTGAAAAGCCTGAGGATTGGTGGAATACATGCATAGTGCCATTGTTCAAAGGCAAAGGGGATAAAGGTTAGTGTTTAAATTACAGAGGTATGAGTTTCATAAGTATTCCTGGGAAATTATATGGGAGGGTATTAATTGAGAGGGTAAAGGCATGTACAGAGCATCAGATTGGGGAAGAGCAGTGTGGTTTCAGAAGTGCTAGAGGATGTGTGGATCAGGTGTTTGCTTTGAAGAATGTATGTGAGAAATACTTAAAAAAACAGATGGATTTGTATGTCGCATTTATGGCTCTGGAGATGGCATATGATAGAGTTGATAGAGATACTTTGTAGAAGGCATTAAGAGTATATGGTGTGGTAGGTAAGTTGCTAGAAGCAGTGAAAAGATTTTACCAAGGATCTAAGGCATGTGTACGAGTAGGAAGAGAGGAAAGTGATTGGTTCTCAGTGAATGTTGGTTGTGGTAGGGGTGCATGATGTCTCTGTGGTTGTTTAATTTGTTTATGGATGGGGTTGTTAGGGAGATGAATGCAAGAGTTTTGGAGAGAGGGGCAAGTATGGAGTCTGTTGTGGATAAGAGAGCTTGGGAAGTGAGTCAGTTGTTGTTCACTGATAATACAGCGCTGGTGGCTGATTCAGGTGAGAAACTCAAGAAGTTGGTGACTGAATTTGGTATAGCATGTGAAAGAAGAAAGCTGAGAGTAAATGTGAATAAGAGCAAGGTTATTAGGTTCAGTAGGGTTGAGGGACAAGTTAATTGGGAGGTAAGCTTGAATGGAGAAAAACTGGAGGAAGTAAAGTGTTTTAGATATCTGGGAGTGGATTTAGCAGTGGATGGGACCATGGAAGCAGAAGTGAGTCACAGGATGGGGGATGGGGCAAAGGTTCTGGAAGCATTGAAGGATGTGTTATATGGATGTGAGGCATGGGCTATAGATAGAGTTGTGCAGAGGAGGATGGATGTGTTGGAAATGAAATGTTTGAGGAAAATATGTGGTGTGAGGTGGTTTGATTGAGAAAGTAATGAAAGGGTAAGAGAGATGTGTGGAAATAAAAAGATTGTGGTTGAGAGAGCAGAAGAGGGTGTATTGAAATGGTTTGGTCACATGGAGTGAATGAGTGAGGAAAGATTGACAAAGAGGATATATGTGTCAGAGGAAGAGGGAACGAAAAGAAGTGGGAGACCAAATTGGAGGTGGAAAGATGTAGTGAAGAAGATTTTGAGCGATCGGGGCCTGAACATACAGAAGGGTGAAAGGCATGCAAGGAATAGAGTGAATTGGAATGATGTGGTATACTGGGGTTGATGTGCTGTCAGTGGATTGAACCAGGGCATGTGAAGCGTTTGGGGTAAACCATGGAAAGTTTTGTGGGGTGTGGATATGGAAAGGGAGCTGTGGTTTTGATGCATTACACATGACAGCTAGAGACTGAGTGTCAAAGAATGTGGCCTTTGTTGTCTTTTCCTAGCTCTAACTCACACATACACAGGGGGAGGGAGATGCTGTTTCATGTGTGGGAGGGTGGTGACGGGAATGGATGAAGGCAGCAAGTATGAATATTTATATGTGTATATATATATATATGTCTGTGTATGTATATATATGTATACATTGAAATGTATAGGTATGTATATGTGCATGTGTTGGTGTTTATGTATGTGCATGTGTATGTGGGTGGGTTGGGCCATTCTTTCGTCTGTTTCCTTGCGCTGTCTCGCTGGCGCGGGAGACAGCAACTAAGTATGATAATAAGAAAAATAATATTGAATAGCCACAAATGAAATGTATGCAGTAATGTAATGTGCAGAAGGTAATGGTAACAGGCATAGAGAAAACATTTGTTAATGGACATCTTGCTTGAAACTTGGGGAAACTTTGGACATACCTGTATATTTCATATTGTGGGAAAACATGACTGATGTACTATATCCATGGCAGCTTGTGAACAGGCTATAATTTGTTTGATAATGTTGAATCTAAGAGCTGTATGTCTGTTGATCATAGTTGTGAAGGTTGAGAAGATTATTGTAGCATGAACAAAAAAGTGTTTTACTGAAAATGAAACAGTATAATATGAGATGGAAATGATTATGGGTATATGTAGAAATTATGAGCACTTTATAGTTGTAGTAACTTTTCCCCATGCAAGACAAATCGATATGATATCAGAATAAGCGAATGATTAAAGCACTGTGTTTTGAAGAAGTTTGGTATGATATGTCCGTTAAATTCAACAGTGTCCCCATTTACAAGGAGTGGATTAGGTGCATACATGCACTTTTTATTGGAATTAATTTTGCTAAACTGGGGTTTCATATCATATCTAATGTTGTAGTTTGTTGCTCATAACCCATGTACAGAAAACAGTTTTGTTCAGAATCTCATCTTACCATGCTTATTTTGAAATGATGTATCTCTTTGAACACTGAAAATTATGGGGCACCATTACTTATATGAGCTGCAGGATACAGTCCAAAATTTACTACTAGTAATTCATTCTTAAAGATGTTTATTTATACTTTAATAAAGATATTCATAGAAATTAGCCTCAAATACCAAAAGAAGCACTGACATGGGAGAACTTTTGAGCTCACCCTTTCTCCCACTGGAGCTCTATAATTATAGATGCCTATTCTATAAGTTTGAAGTTCACACTTATTCAGATTTTGTTGTTTCCCAATTTATTTGTGTATTAATTTTCTTGTGCTTATACAGTAACATATTTTATGCTTCCTTCATTCTTCTTTCCCCTCTGAATTGCTTTGTGGAGGCGACAGTATGCATGTCTTTCTTTATTGTAACAACTGATCTCACACACACTGTCTCTAAACATTTAAAATAAAGGGTCCAGACACAGAGGACCTCATTAATTCAAGCCATGAAAGACAAAAAAAAAATTAAGATAAAAAAAGGTATGGGAAAAGAGTAACTTTAGAGTTTATGGTGAAGTGAACTATTTGTCTTTAAGTTATAGGTCATAGTTATTAGGAAAGATTTAAGAGGATAAAGTATTCCAAAGCTTAGTTATAACATAACAACCTCCCAACCTTGAGTTACTAATGACCAAACAGTAGTTGAAAGATCATCTGGCTTGCCAAATGTTGTGCTGCCTAGATAATGGTAGAAACATATGTTGTCATTCTTTAAAAGTAGAAACTGAAGATAACTTTAATCGAGAAATAGCTGCATAGCATCAGATTAGTGGATAAAGTTTTTAGGAGAGATCAGAGTTAATGTCAGATTGCTCCACAAGTACCAAAGCCAAAAGGCAGAATTCTTCGCTAGATTTTCTGAGCAATGCTGTTAAGTTTTTATTATTTGTGGATATCTTTGAGAAACTTTCTGTTTAAGTTAGCTCGCGATCTTAACAGAAGAAGGCTGACATAGCATTGATTACAGATAGGTGTACTAAAGATTATGTTTTATTATTTTAGTAGCAATTGCTTTGATATGTGTTTGATTATTTTAGAAAATTCACTTTGACATTGTATGTGGAGATGTAATAGAAATACAAAATTGTCATTTTTTCATGGAAGATGAATCTTATGTTTCAAAATGTTATTATTCTTGTTGTTTATGCAGTCACTTCTTATTTGGATATCTTGGATAAACAGCACAAACCCAAATGATTTGGTTACAGTTCTGCTTGTGTACTTTTGCAGACTCATTTTCCTTGCATATGTTAGTCTTCATAGTGTGCACAAGATATGATGAAATACTAGAAAATAGGTGCAACATTACTTTTAGAAGTTATAATGCTTGAGGAATGTGGAATCCTTATTTTCTGTTTGTGTACATGAAATTAAGAAAGACAAATCTTTCATAAGAGCATGATATAATATTTACCTATAATTTTGAAATTCATATTTCTGATTATCTTCATAGTGATAATGCTTCATTATTTGCTTTTAATCAGTGAGTTCCATCTGATATATAACTTCAGTGGATATGAATGAATTAAGTATATAACTCTTCTTTGTTAAAAAAAATCAATTAGTGATTAGCTAGTGAAATCCTTTACTTTGGTAATTCTTAAAGTAGCATATTATATTGTAACATTTTTGAAGTTAACATCGACTTGCTATTGCCAAATCAGGAGAAGCATTTATGTATGAATACAAGAAAGATGGAAATGTAACTATTCTTTGTAACATAGAGTTTTGTCCACAAATATGTTTTTAACAGTAGAATATATGTGGTAGGTCAAGAAGTGGTGTTCCAGTGTCGTGATGAAGGTTCAGTTAGAGCACCTGTTCGCTGGATAAGAGAGGGAAATCGTCCTATGCCTCCAGGAACAACCGATGTTCGTGGTCGCTTAACCATGCCCAATATACAAGTAAGTTGATAATTTGACGAATTAAAAGCATTTTTACTTTTTTGCATAAATGTGTTAACATAATTTCATAACTGTCTCTTAAGCAGAATTCTCATCCTGGGTTATTGACATGAACTATGACATTATTGTAATTTCTTTAATTTATTGAACATGTAATGAAACTGAGCCAATATTTCTTTTTCAAAAGCAGTTTTGTTGATTTTTCAATTTATATCTGTGTGAATAGTGCCTCTTTCTTTACCTGAAAGATAACAAAGAAGACAACAGATGTATGTCAAAGCATACATCAGACAATTTGACTGAAGACTGAAGGATAGAAATTCTAAATGATCTTTGATTGTCTTACTCACATAGTAAAAGGAAAAAGATCAGTATGAACAACTATTCTTATGCTAAGAACTGCTTGTGTTAACTAAATGTATGGTCTGCATTATTATAATTTCAGAAAGACCCAACACTGCTTTCTTTTTACTTGTTGATCCTGCACTGGTTTGAATTTATGAACATATTATTAGATTGGGGTGTCTGAATGTGTATGGATGTAACCAAGATGAGAAGAAAGGAGAGATAGGTAGTATGTTTGAGGAAAGAAACCTGGATGTTTTGGCTCTGAGTGAAACAAAGCTCATGGGTAAAGGGGAAGAGTAGTTTGGGAAAGTCTTGGAAGTAAAGTCAGGGGGTTAGTGAGAAGACAAGAGCCAAGGAAGGAGTAGCACTACTCCTGAAGCAGAAGTTGTGGAAGTATGTGATAGAGTGCAAGAAAGTAAATTCTAGATTGATGTGGGAAAAACTGAAAGTGGATGGAGAGAGACGGATGATTTTTGGTGCCTGTGCACCTGGTCATGAGAAGAAGGTTCATGAGAGACAAGTATTTTGGGGGCAGCTGAGTGAGTGTGTTAGCAGCTTTGATGCACGAGACTGGGTTATAGTGATGGGTGATTTAAATGCAAACAGTTGAGGGTATAATTGGTGTACATATGGTGTTCAGTATGTAAAGGGAAATGGCGAAGAGCTTGTGGATTTGTGTGCTGAAAAAGGACTGGTGATTGGGAATACCTGGTTTGAAAAGAGAGGTATACATAAATATACGTGTGTGAGTTGGAGAGGTAGTCAAAGGGCATTATTAAATTATGTGTTAATTGATAGGTGTGTAAAAGAAACTTTTGGATGTTGATGTGCTTAGAGGGGCAGCTGGAGGAATGTCTAATCACTACCTTGTGGAGGCGAGGGTGAAGATTTGTGGAGGCTTCTAGAAAAGAAGAGAGAATGTTGCAGAGAAGATAGTGGTGAGAGTAAGCAAGCTTGGAAAGGAGACTTATGTGAGGAAGTACCAGGAGAGATCGAGTGTAGAATGGCAAAATGTGAGAGCAAATGAAGTGAGGGGAGAGGGGGAGGAATGGGATGTATTTAGGGAAGCAGTGACAGCCTGAGCAAAAGATGCATGTGGCATGAGAAAGGTGGGAGGTGGACAGATTAGAAAGGGTAGTGAGTGGTGGGATGGAGAAGTAAGGTTGTTAGTGAAAGAGAAAAGAGAGGCATTTGGACAATACTTGCAGGGAAGTAGTGCTATTGATTAGGAGATGTATAAAAGAAAGCAGCAGGAGTTGAAGAGAAAGGTGCAAGAGGTGAAAAAGAGGGCAAATGAGAGCTGAGGTGAGAGAGTATCATTGGATTTAAATGAGAATAAAAAGATATTTTGCAAGGAGGTAAATAATGTGCGTAAGATAAGAGAACAAATGGGAGCACTGGTGAAGGGGGCAAATGGTGAGGTAATAACAAGTAGTGATGAAGTAAGGAGATGGAGTGAGTATTTTGAAGGTTTGTAGAATGTGTTTGATGATGGAGTGGCAGGTGTAGGATGTTTTGGTCAGGGTGGTGTGCAAAGTGAGAGGGGTCCGGGAGAATGGTTTGGTAAAGAGAGAAGAGGTAGTGAATGCTTTGCGGAAGATGAAATCCAGCAAGGTGGCAGGATTGGATGGCATTGCAGTGGAATTTATTAGAAAAGGGGGTGACTGTGTTGTTGATTGGTTGGTAAGGATATTCATTGTATATATGGATCATGGTGAAGTGCCTGAGGATTGGTGGATTGCATGCATAGTGCCATTGTACAAAGGCAAAGGGGATAAATGTGAGTGTTCAAACACTATGTTGTTCACAAACACAACACATTTATGTAGGCTCGAATTACAAAAACCAGGGAATATAACCGACACATGGGAAATATATATGGTTATATACCCTTGAATGGGAAATGGCACCATTTTCCTGTTCAGTCATGCATATTCTTGCTAGTGACCACATCTTCCTGTTCAAGGCTATGAATTACAATCATTCATCCTCAGAACAGGCACTGCTCCACATCAGTACATCATCTTCATAGCTTTAACAAGTAATATGGAGGCAGAAATTTACTTATTTTGTAATAACTAAGATTTAAACCTGCTCCATTGTGCTATTGAATTGTCAGACGTAGCAACATCGGTATTAAGGGACAAGCATTGGGCTTCATGTTCATGCTAGGTGATGGGGCATGTTAGTGCGAGTATTAGACATGACTGACTTGAACATGTGTCAAGTATATATGGAGGCTTTTTTTGCAGCTCTTTTGATTTTGCCAATATTTCATGTAATTCGTCTTAACACAGTTTCATTACGTAATGATAATTTAGACATATGGAGAGAATGAGTTTGGAAAGGTTGACAAAGAGGATTTGTGTGTCAGAGGTGGAGGGAACAAGGAGAAGTGGGAGACCAAATTGAAGGTGGAAGGACAGAGTGAAAAAGATATGAGGGATCAGGGTCTGAACATGCAGGTGAGTGAAAGGCGTGCACAGAATAGAGTGAATTGGAATGACGTAGTATATTGGGTTCAACGTGCTGTCAATGGACTGAACCAGGACATTTGAAACATAGGGTAAACCATGGAAAATTCTGTGGGGCCTGGATGTGGAGAGGGGGCTATGGTTTTGGTGCATTACACATGACAGCTAGAGACTGAGTGTGCACAGATGTGGCCTTTTTTCATCTGTTTCCTGGCATTACCTCACTGACACAGGGGATGGAGATGCTGTTTTCTGTGGGGCAAGGTGGCACCGGGAGTGGAGGCGAGTATGAATATGTTTACATGTGTATATATATATGCATGTGTATGTATATGTATATAAGTTGATATGTATATGTAAGAGTATATGCATGTATGTATATATGTGTATATGATTGGATTGATCTTTTTTCATGTGTTTCCTGGTGCTACCTTGCTGATGTGGGCAACAGTGATCAAGTTTAATAATGATAATGATAATGATAATATTTCATAACTTTTTGCAAAATGATTCTTCCTGAGACCTTATGCAGTACAACCCTAAGGAAAATCCTTGCAACCCTCATATGATTCGCGACCCTAGGTTTGGGAACCATTGCTTATAGCATAAATGTTCATGCTCTGATGGTACTGAACATCTCAAAGAACTTTCTGTAATGGTATTGCTCATATAAATCTTATTAGTTGCTTCATATTATATTGCTGTCACTCATGACATTGTAAAAAATGTAAGACCAAAAAGAGCACTGCAAATTTATGATTATTATAAGCATTTACAGTATATGCTAGTGGTAGTGTGCATCTCAAAAATCTCCCTATATTGATGATGTTGGTACAAGATTTGTTGTTTGGTGTATGTGGTATTGTACAGAAATCATGAATAAATTCGCTTAAAAAGAAGAAATGTAAGCCCAAAAACAATGTTACAAATCTCTGATTAACATGAACACATATACGTAGCTGATGGCTTGCAGTAACTGTCTTGTTCACCTCAAGGGTACCAGTAGGGTTTTCATTGTTTTCATTGCAAGGATGAATGAATGGCATATTAAAAATTGGAGTTGTTTGTGATGGTAGGTATGAATAAGAAAGGAAGTGTATCTTTTAGACACACTTCCTTTCTAAATAAGAGTTTTTAAAGCAAAGAATTGGTATTGAAATGGGATTGTTATGGTAAGAATGGGAATAGAAAGTGCAGTATTCTAAAGATACTGTGCTGAGGTAGTCTGAACGCAAGGAGAGAATAGATTTAGAAAAGTGACAGTAAGGTTGCATTTGATAGGTGACTAGAATAAGTTTAGTTGGGGATGGAAGATAAGGGCGAAAGACTAAGTCAGGAAGTATGGTAACAAAGATGAGCAGATGACTGTTTTGAAGAAAATTCTTCATATTAACCAGCTGTGAAAGGGTGAAATAGCAAAATTGGATGCATTGCTCCAAATGTTTTGAATTTGTGAACTTTCACATTTTCTGAAAAACTGGGGCTTTTCTAAAGCTTAAACTGTATTAATGACTATTAGCCAGAAGGCTTTGTACTTTGCCTTACTCATTTCATGCGAGCTAGGTGCTTTTCTAAATCTTTGTACTCAGTCTTATTCATTATATGCAAGTTAGAAGTCAGCTGTATATTTTTCTATGCAAGTTATCAACTTCATAAAGTAATGACTTGAAATTCTTCTCTCCAGTTTATTGTTGGACCAGATGAGGGAAATGATAATTAAATCTTTTGTTGCATTTCCTCAGAAATTGCCCTCGTATGAAAAAGATTTTTTGTTTCTTATGTCTATATCTTGTTGAAGAAAGTACCACAAAACATATTATACTTTCTTCTGCATTGGTATAGGAGAATATTGAATTGATGGGCTGGTATAAGGGATGCTTTTCATTAAATATATGATAATTTTTTATGTAATTTCAAATACACCAAAGTACACTGATTATTTTTTTAGGGGGTATGATTTCATGTATTCCATTATATCATGTAATCACTTCTCACCAATTGTTATTTTTCATACTTATTTACCTTTTCCCATGTTAGGGAGATAGCACCAGGAACATCTTTTCTGTAGCTGTCATGTGCAAAGCACTAAAACTAGAGCTCCTTAATCACAGCCATGCCTCACAGACCTTTCTGCGTTTTCCCTTGACCACCTCATATGTCCTGGTTCAGCCCATTGACAGCATGTTGCACCTTCTATATCAGATCACTCCACTTTGCACTGTACCATGTGTGTCCCACACCCTTTTGAACAGAAGGATCCAATCACCCAAAGCATACCCATACCTCCTTCCTTGCTACCATCTTGTCCTCCATTTCCCAAGTGTTCCTGTTCTCTTCACCTCTAACACATATATTACTTAGTCAGCCTCACCTCACAAACCCTCTCCATAATTTCAAACCAATTTAGCACTCCTCTTCAGCTCAGAATCATACTTTTCTTGCTATCACACCCCTCTCTTACCCTATCTTTTTTAACATGATCAACTCACCTCACACCACATACTGTCCACGAGTATTCCATTTCCACTGTATCCATCCTCTTATTCATATTTTCATCAAGATCCCATGCCTCACATCCATACAATGCTGTCAAGACTACTACTACTATACTATCAAACATTATCCATTTTGGCTTCAAACAGTGATTTTTCCCACACTCCTCAGTGTACCCAGGACCTTAGCACCTTACCCACTGTATTGTTTGCTTCAGCTCCCTTGATTTCATTTGCTACCATATCCACTCCCAAGTATCTGAAACATTCCAGTTCCTTCATATTTTCTTTGTTCATACTCCATCTCCAACCAAACTTTTTCTCTTTCCTTGTAGACTTTAAAACTTTACTTTTATTCGCAATCTCTACATTTTCCTTACACATGCTCACCCATACTAAGACACCAGCTTCAGCAGTTTGTTACTTGAGGCTGCCACCAGAGCTATAACATCAGCAAACAGCAGCTTACATGCCTCCCAGTTCCCTCTACCCCCAACAGATTGCAGACTTGTCAGCCTTTTGAAGACCCTTTGCATTTACCTCCCTCACTACCCAACCAGAAACAGATTAAACAACCTTGGTTGCAGCATACCCACCTTCACATGGAACTACTCTCCCCCTCTCTTCCTTCTCATGCCCTTGATTTGCTGCCTTGGTAGAAGCTCCTTTATGTGTTTAGTAGCATTTCTCCCACAGCGTACATTTATAACGAAATCCTAAATTCATCTCTGTCAACCAATCATATGCTTTCCATAAATGCCACTTACAAACCTTTATGTATTTCTAAGTATTTCACACACAGATACTTCAAAGCAATCACTTGATGCACACATTCTCTACTACTCCTAAAACCATATATTACCTCCCCATCTCAGTCTGATGATTCTTGCATTGCACCACCCTCTCAATCGCCACTCTTCATACAACTTACCAGGTATAGTAAACAAGCTTATTCTTCTCTAATTTGAACATTCTGCTTTATCCTCCTTGGCTCTACACTGGCAGTTTTCATGCTTTCTACTAGTCCTCAGGCATCTCACCTTGAGCCATATGTGCGCTTAAAATCGTAACTCTCCAATCAAAAACTCTGTCACCCCCTTTCTTGAAAAATTCATCTGCAATCCCATCCACTGCAGATACTTTGCCTCAGTTTATTTTACACAATAGAAGGTGATGAAAATATATTCTGTTTTCACCAAAGCACTTTCCTTTTTTTTTTTCTTACCAGATAACCCATTCATGAGCCAATCAGGCATCCTGTTGTCTGTCTTTCTCATGTAAACTCACGTAAACCTTACCCCCCCTCACCCACCCTGTAACTCAGATCATCTCCTTTTGTTCTATTTACTGCCATGTCTACTACCAGGTAGCGAGAACACTCCACTTTCTCCATGTTCATCCTGTTCAAACTCATGCTCCACCTAACCTGTCTCCTTTGCTAAACCTTGCTATTATTCACATTCTCTCCTAACTTTCTGATTTCAAAGACTTTCAAACTCAGAAACCAGCTTTTGCAGTTTCTCACTTGAATATGCCACCAGGACCACATTATCACCAAACAGCAACTGACTCACCTCCCAGGCCCTCTCACCCAAAGACTGCAGGCTTGCCTCTCTCTCTAAGAGCCTTGCATAGACCTCCCTAACCACCCAGTCCATATAAGCAAATTATGTAGCCATGGTCACATAGTGTCTGCCACCACATGGAACCACTCATTCTCCTCTCTCCCTGCTCACACACACACACACACACACACACACACACACACACACACACACACACACACACACACACACACTTGATGAAAATTCCTCACTGCTAAAGGTAGCATCCCTTCCATAATGAATATTCATAAAACTTTCCACAGAGCATCTCTATCAGCCATATCATATACTTTCTTCAGATCCTTTAATGCCGCATACATATATTCATTTTTGTTGTAAGTGTTGCTTACACAAATTCCTCAAAGCAAACACCTGATTCTTACATCCTGTACCACTCCTGGAACCACATACCACCAGCCTCTTCATTACTACACTTCTGCACAGCTTGCCATGAATACTCAACAAACTTATGCAGCTGTTATTTACCATTCACTTCTGCCAGTCCTCACAGCCTCACCATGAGCTAAACATACATTGAATCCCTAGCCAACCAACCAATCAACAACACAGAATTTTGTAAGGAATTCATCAGCAATCCCATCCACTCCTGCTGCTTTGCCACTTCTCATCTTACAAAAGGATTTCACCACCTCATTTGTTTTCACCAAACCACTAGCCATGACTCTCTTACTTCATGTAACCACATTTTGAAAACAACCCACATCTCCCTCCCTGTAATTTGATACATTCAGCAGTCCTCCAAAATTCTCACATGATCTCTTTACTGATGCTCCCAATTGTTCTGTTTCTGCTCACATCATTAACATCCCTCAGAAACACATTCTTATTCCCCCTTAAATTTCGTGATACTTGCTCCTTCAAAAAGATCTTAAAGCTAATTATTGGGGATAAGTTGGGACCTTTGAGATAAGGCACCTTATATTATGTTCTGCCCTGTGTGATACATTTTTTGATGACCCTTAATCAAAATCTAAAATCAATAATTCTAACTTTTTCAGGTAGAACATTCTGGTACATATTACTGCGAGGCACAAAATGTGTCACCAACAGCCCCAGGAAGAAGGCAACCCGTTTACTTGAGAGTAACTCCATGTAAGTTTTTAGTGTTTATCTTTCAGAGTAATAGTATATGTTTCATATTTTTGTTCAGTGGTAATTTTAGATGTTTTATTGGTAAATAGTTCTTCATGACAAAGATTGTTACTTCCAATGAATGTGCTCTTCCTCATTTAAGAGAATTTTTTGTGTATTTGTTCATTATATGTGTGGATATTACTGGACTCTGCTTGTTTGTAGTTACACTGCAAATGATAAGTGACTTTTGAAGAGGCTGTATCAATGTTGTTGATCCAATGGGTTATAGTCTCATTGAGGAACTTCTCACTTCCAAAAGAGTCCATCTTTTCACCTTCTGAATGGGACATGGCCTTGAAGCTGCAGGAGCTCTATACAAAGGGCTATCTCGAGATCATACGGAAAACTAAAGTATGATATATATGTGAGTTTGACTTGAGAGAACTTGGAGGAAGTGAAGTATTTAAGATACCTGGGAGTAGACAAAGCAGAAAATGGAATCATGGAAGCTGAAGTCAGTCATAGGGTGAGTTAGGGGTGAAGATTCTGGAGGCATTGAGGAATGTGTGAAAAGAGGTATATTTGAAGGTATAGTAGTCCGGATAATCTATATATTCAAGGCATGAGCTGTAGATGAGAATGTACAAAATTGGGTGAATGTGTTGGATGTAAAATATTTGAGGATAATATGTGGTGTGAGAATGGTTAATTGAGGAAATGTTAGGGTAATGTTATTGTTGAGATAGCCGAAAAGGATGTGCTGAAATGTCTTGGACATGAGGAGAGACTGGATGAGGAGAGGTGGACAAAGATGATACACATATATGTCAGAAGTAGAGGGGACATGAATAAGGAAACTGAATTAGAGATGGAAGAATGGAGTAAATTAGGATTTAAGCGGTCATGGCCTGAATATGCACAAAATTAAGCGTGCATGGGATAGAATGCATTGTTGCAAATGTTGCAAAGAGGGGAACCTGCTGTTATTAGATTGAACCAAGGCATATGAAGCAGCCAGGGGAAATAGCAAACAAGCATGAAAGAAAAAAGAAATATAACATGGGAAACGGCAATCAAGTATGAAAAAGAAGAAAAAAATTGTGTGTGAAAGGAGAGAGTTGAGAGTAAATGGGAATAAGAGCAAGGTTATTAGGTTCAATAGAGTTGAGAGACAAGTTAATCGGGATTTAAGGCCCCACAGACTTTTCCATGATTTACCCCACATGCTTCACATGCCTTGATTCAGTCCATTGACAGCACGTCCACCCCAGTATACCACATCGTTCCAGTTCATTCTATTCCTTGCATGCCTTTCACCCTCCTGTATGTTCAGGTCCCGGTCACTCAAAATCTTTTTCACTCTATCCCTCCTCCTCAATTTGGTCTCCTGCTTCTCATTGTTCCCTCCACCTCTGACACATATAAACTCTGTCAATCTTTCCTCACTCATTCTCTCCATGTGTCCAAACCATTTCAACACACCCTCATCTCCTCTCTCAACCACACTCTTTTTATTACCACACATCTCTCTTACCTTTTCATTATAAGTTTGAGTGTCCCCTAAGTTGTATGGAAGATTATTGAGTGTGGTGGCATGCATAGAGCATCAGACTGGGGAGGAACAAGGTTGTCTCAGGAGTGGTGGAGTATGTATTGATCATGTGTTTTGTTTTGAAAAAAGTATGAGAAATACAAAGGGATGCAAACAGCAACAGACCATTGGTTCCTAAAGTGACTGATTATGATAGTGGAGGAAAAGAGAAATTCATAGACTAGGGTAATAAGAATAGATAGGCATGCAGATATTTGAAAGAGAAAAACAACTATAAAGTTCTCTTGTTGCTTAGGAGGCACAAACCATGTCAGTCATATATTGTAAGCAAAATGTTTATCAGTTGTGTACTTAGACATATCTTTGGTACTACTTTCAGCCATTTTCATGGGCGGATCATTCTGTATGTTAACAATCTTGTTGAAGAAAAAGTATTTCTCCTCATTTGAAGCATATGTTTGCCCACAAATTTGTATTCCATACTCTGAGTGAAATCAGATGAAGCTATCCTTATGTAGCTTGTTAGATTGAGTGTATAAAAGCCCTTGATAGTTTTGAATTCTTGGATTTGATGATTTCTTAACTTTTTGTTTCCTAAGCAGAAATAGATTTGAGCCATATAGTCAGCTCTCATAGGACTTGTTTTATATCTGAGAATTGTCTTGGTAGCTTGTTACTCTGTCTGTCTTTTTTCCAGTGGGGCAACCAAAACTGAACAGAATATTCAAGCTGACTTGTAAAGAGTGAGGATAATTTCCCTAGATTTAAGATCTGAAGTCTTACCAAAAAATCCAAGAATTTTGTTAGCCCTTTTTACTGCTTTTGTGCATTACTTGCTTGGCTTTAGGTCACCTGAGATTGTTGCACCTAAGTCTTTTTCCTCAAGATTCCTTTTGTAGCTTAACAGAAATCATACTGTAGCTTGCATTCTTTGTTTTTACTACTGATATTTAAAAACTTTGTGCTTATCAAAATAGAATTCATTTGCCATCAATAGCCTCAGTTCAGTGATTTATTTACATTTGTTTGGAGCTGCAGACATTTGATTTCCATCATAGATTGATTTCCAATTTGATACTTTCAGTGAATTTTGATCTCTTACATTGCACCCCATTATCATTAATACATATGAGATAAAGAACTGATCCTTGTGGCATACCATTTGTCACTTCTAAACATTCTTATCCTTGACTTTAAATCACTAATCTTTGTCTGTGGCCAACCAAGGAATTTCCTAACCACCAAAGTGTGACCCCCATCTATACCTTGTGACTTAACTAACTTGATAGTCATTGATGAACTTCATCAAATTCATTTTATGATTTTTGAATAGATCACATTGCTTGATTTAATGTCATCATTCATTTTGATTGTATCACAAAAGAAATCAGGCAGACATATCAGACATGACGAATATTTTGGAAAACCAAACTCAGAATTGCTCATCAACTGATGGTACTCAAAATGGTTTTCGGTATTACCATGAATTATGGTTTCCATAAGTTTGCCATCTATGGTCATAAAGCTAATTGGACAATAATTTGTGGGCAGGGATATATTGCCTTTTTTTAATATTACATGACAGACACATTTCTCTGGAACTTTCCCCGTAGAAAGTGACATTGAGAAAAGCACTCAGGGGTTTAACTATCTCATTTTTCACCCCTTTTATTGTCATCAGGTAAAATTTAACTGGGCTTGCCATTTTGATTACTTTCATTTCATTTACTTCTAGTAGTATACCTTCAACTTTTATGTTAATATCACAAAACATTTTCTACTGTAAGCAGTGGAACTGAATTTAAGACATTAGTCATGTTTTCATGTGTAAATATGGATGCAAAATTTTCATTTAGAATCTTTGCCAAAGCTTCATTTTCTTGAACCAAATTACCATTTTCATAATTAATGGACCAATTGACTAGGTAATAACTCTTCTGCTTCTAAGATAATCAGAAAGCTTATCAGGCTTGTTTGTTTTTTGGTATTCTCAGCAGTGTGCACTTGATACTAAATTTTCTTTCATGCATAAGTTTATTAGTTTCTCTATGCAGAGTTTCATAATTTCCTTTCTCATGTTGGTTATTGGTCTCATGAGTTTATATGCTACTTTCCTAGACAGCACGCACTTCTTTATTTCATTGGTCCACCATTTTAACTTTATTTTGGAAAAAACTGTTTAGTATACATTGTTACATGTTACATCCACTTCTTAGAAAGCTTTCCATAGCTATGTCCTTATTGTTCACATTAATTTTATCATCCCAGATATGGACGTCACAAGTAATATATAGATCACTGAATTATGCAATTTTTAAATCTGGCATTTTTTGCAGCCCTCACATTGACTAGTATTACAAGCTATTTTTAAAGTCAACTCAGAAGCACTTTGACAATGATCACTTTTACCAGACTTTCCTCCATCTTTATCATTGTTAGCAAGATTTTCATTTGTAACTAGAGCTAAATCTAAGATGCTCTCATTGTGAATAGGTTTCTAAATTAATTGTATTAGGGCCCTACCAGTGAATTTAGGTAGAGCTTACACCTAGAACTACATGAAAGGGATTCTCCCCATTTAGATAATGGTATGTTAAAATCTCCCACTATGATCAGATCATGTTTATTATGGATTTCTACTCACTTATTATAAAGTCTTTTGTCCATCTCTGGTGTTTGTGTTGGGAGCCTATCTCTGGTGTATGTGCTGGGAGCCTATGAACTAATCTTACTGATATTTTCTTGTGAAAGTTATCTTTGATTTCCACAATAAATGAAGTTGATTTTTTCAACAGCTACAACATTTTTTCATTTTTTAGCATATGGATAAGATGAGCTTTAACAGAAAGCAAGACACCACCACCTACTTTCACTGTCACTGTTAGATATAGGTATTCAGGAATTGCATATTTGGCAAAAGTCTATTTTTAAATATAAGATTTCTAAATATTATTTATATGATTATTTACTTCCAGCACTCTTAGAAGGAAAGATTTGTATGTGGCATTAATGGATATAGAGAAAGCATATGACAGCATTCATAGCGATGCTTTATGGAAGGTATTATAGATATGCGGTGTGGTAGGGAATGTCATCAGAGTAAGTTGGTATAAAAGTAGGTATAGAGGAATGTGAGTTGGCACATTGAAGGATGTGGTTTCAGGTGAAAATGGGTGTGTAACAGAGATGTGTGATATGACCATGGTTCTGCTTTGTTTATGGATGGTGTGGTGATGGAGGAAGAAAGGGGCAGGTATGTAGTCAGTAAGAGGAAAAGGGATCTGTGATGAATCATTTGTTGTTTGCTGATGAATTATCATTGATAGCAGATTTGAGAGAGAAATGGCAGGAGTTTGCTTTGAGTTTGGGAGTGTGTGTGAAAGGAGGAAGTTGTGAGTAAATGTGAATAAAGGCAAGATTGATAGGTTCAGCAGTGCAGAGAGACAAGTTTGTTAGGTTAGGTTAAGTAGAGTCCAATAAAACCTACCTATATCTCTCTATCTATATATCTATCAATCTAACTATCTATCTTTCTCTTTATCTATACATTCACTGTATGTCGTAAAAAGGCTTAAAGGGAAGGGAGTGGGGGCTGGAAATTATCCCCTTCAGTTATTACTTTTCCAAAAGGAGTAACAGAGAAGGGAGCAAGTGAGAATTTTCTCTCTTAGGCTCAGTCCTGTGTTTGTAACGCTACCTCGCTAACGCGGTAAATGGTGAATATGTATGTATGAATATATATATATATATATATATATATATATATATATATATATATATATATATATATATATATATATACATATATATATACATATATATATGAGAACATCAGTGAAGGGGGCATGTTTACCAAATGGCGACCTAGCTTCGTCTCTTCGATGTATATCAACTGACTGTTGTATTTCTCTCGTTTCTTACCTGATGATATGATTATGACACGAAAGTGCAGTTGGGAATTTATCATGTTTCATTTTCCCCGTGGACTCATAGGAATATGTATATATATTTATTTTTTTCATTTTTTTATTATTCTTTGTCGCTGTCTCCCGTGTTAGCGAGGAAGCACAAGGGAACAGATGAAAGAATGGCCCAACCCACTCACATACACATGTGTATACATACACGTCCATACACGCACATATACATACCCATACATCTCAACGTATACATATATATACACACACAGACATATACATATATACACATGAACATAATTCATACTGTCTGTCCTTATTCATTCCAGTCACCACCCTGCCACACATGAAATGACAACCCCCTCCCCCTGCATGTGCGCAAGGTAGCACTAGAAAAAGACAACAAATTGACAACACTCAGTCTCTAGCTGTCATGTATAATGCTTCAAAACCACAGCTCCCTTTCCACATCCAGGCCCCACAAAACTTTCCATGGTTTACCCCAGACGCTTCACATGCCCTGGTTCAATCCATTGACAGCACGTTGACCCCGGTATACCACATCGTTCCAATTCATTATATTCCTTGCACGCCTTTCACCCTCCTGCATGTTCAGGCCCCGATCACTCAAAATCTTTTTCACTCCATCTTTCCACCTCCAATTTGGTCTCCCACTTCTCCTCGTTCCCTCCACCTCTGACACATATATCCTCTTGGTCAGTCTTTCCTCACTTATTCTCTCCATGTGACCAAACCATTTCAAAACACTCTCTTCTGCTCTCTCAACCACACTCTTTTTATCACCACACATCTCTCTTACCCTATTATTGCTTACTTGATCAAACCACCTCACACCACATATTGTCCTCAAACATCTCATTTCCAGCACATCCTACCTCCTCCACACAACTCTATCTATAGCCCAAACCTTGCAACCATATAACATTGTCGGAACCACTATTCCTTCAAACATACCCAGTTTTGCTTTCCAAGATAATGTTCTCGCCTTCCACACATTTTTCAACGCTCCCAGAAATTTCGTCCCCTCCCCCATCCTATGATTCACTTCCGCTTCTATGGTTCCATCCGCTGCCAAATCCACTCCCAGATATCTAAAACACTTCACTTCCTCCAGTTTTTCTTCATTCAAACTTACCTCCCAACTGACTTGTCCCTCAACCCTACTGTACCTAATAACCTTGCTCTTATTCACATTTACTCTCAGCTTTCTTCTTTCACACACTTTACCAAACTCAGTCACCAGCTTCTGCATTTTCTCACATGAATCATCCACCAGCACTGTATCATCAGCGAACAACAACTCACTTCCCAAGCTCTCTCATCCATAACATACTGCATACTTGTCCCTCTCTCCAAAACTCTTGCATTCACCTCCCTAACATCCCCATCCATAAACAAATTAAACAACCATGGAGACATCACACACCCCTGCTGCAAACCGACATTCAGTGAGAACCAATCACTTTCCTTTCTTCCTACTCGTACACATGCCTTACATCCATTGTAAAAACTTTTCA
This sequence comes from Panulirus ornatus, assembly GCF_036320965.1. Classification (NCBI taxonomy): domain Eukaryota; kingdom Metazoa; phylum Arthropoda; class Malacostraca; order Decapoda; family Palinuridae; genus Panulirus; species Panulirus ornatus. The sequence goes on from NC_092295.1 coordinate 1,048,564, forward strand.
CTGCTTCTAACTACTTACCTCCCATACCATATACCCTTAAAACCTTCCATTCCACAAATCATCTCTATCAACCCTATCATATGTCTTCTCTAGATCCATAAATGCTACATACAGATTCATCTGTTTTTCTAAGTATTTCTCACATACATTCTTCAAAGCAAACACTTGATCCACACATCCTCTACCGCTTCTGAACCACACTGCCCTTTCCCAGTCTGATGCTCTGTACATGCTTTTACCCTTTCAATCAATACCCTCCCATATAATTTCCCAGGAATACTCAGCAGACTTATGCCTTTTTAGTTTGATCACTTACTTTTATCCCCTTTGCCTTTGTACAGTGGCACTATGCATGCATTTCCCTAATCCTCAGGCTTTTCACCATGATCCATACATACATTTAATATCCTTACCAACCAATCAACAACACAGTCATCCCCTTTTTTTCAATGAATTCCACTGCAATACCATCCAAACCCACCACCTTGCTGGATTTCATCTTCTGCAAAGCTTTCACTACCTCTTCTTTCTTTACCAAACCATTCTTCCCTACCCTCTCACTTCGCACACCACCCCAACCAAAACACCCTACATAGGTCAATTTATTATCAAACACATTAAAAAAACCTTCAAAATACTCACTCCATCTCCTCACTTCTTCACTACTTGTTATTACCCCCCCCCTGCCCCTTTCACAGATGTTCCCATTTATATATATATATATATATATATATGTATATATATATATATATATATATATATATATATATATATATATATATATATATATATGTAGATTGATAGATAGGTAGATAAAGGTAGGTTTCATTAGACTCTCCTTGTAAGTAGTTATGCTGCTAGTTAAAAGTCACCCTTGTGGAGCGGAGCCTTAGAGCTGCAGGAACTCCATAAAAGGGATGTTTGGGTGTTATAATGATTATTATATATATGAGCATGAGTTCAGTGAGTCCTAATTGTTTAACACTAATATCCTCTCTCTCCTTGTCCATGCTGCACGGAATGTAGTAGCGTCCCATGGCCTGACCCTGCTTGAACAAACCTTACCGGAAGTAGATGCCCCACCTAGTCAAGCACTCTTCCATCATCGTCTCCTTTCTCCTATATCTTTGTTTGATTCCTTTCAGTATCCACAACGACATCCTTCTCAAGATGCACAAGCCCTTTCCTCACAGAATTTTTTGATAAATCCAACTCCATCCCATGTGCTCAAGTCATTACCCTCCCTTCCTCCTTTCCTTAGATCTTGGTCACTTACTCACCATGTGTCTGAATCTGTGATTGAACCAAAGGAATCCACTTCCAGAAATTTTCATAGCATCAACAGAATACCAGGTGTCATAGAATCTGAATGTAATGGAATCAGCTTTAAGTATGTTCCACGATTTACATGTGTCTCAGGTATCTGTGTGAAGTAGATCACTCTTTGTTTTTAGTATTTTCATTGCTGAATGACTGTAAAATAGTTAGATAATCTCATTAATTATATTAAGTGTATGAATATATATCATTCGAAGCATGAACACTCCATCAGAATCCTCACGTTTGGCATAATTTTGGTATATGAGATCAAAAAGATTAACTTTGCCCTAATTCTTAATTGTAATTTTGTTCTAGATATAACCATATAGCTCATGTTTCCAGAGGTTGAATATCAGTACCATTTATATACTTTAATTTAAAGGTAGGAAATAGTTTAAGGTTTATGATACAAAATAGAAGAGATTATAGATATTTAACATATACACAATAAACAAATGTATATGTTTTATAAGAAAATGCAGCACAAGCACCTGTCAGATGGGAAATTTAATTACCTAACGTAGTGGTAACCTTACCCCTCATATACTTGCCTCTTGGCAGTCATAAGTTTTGATTGAGTTGACTTAAATGTATCAAGGCAGTCTCACATTACCGTTGCTTACCAGATTTAACTTCATCATTCCACTGAGAGGAAGCTATCTCTGTTGCAGCCAAGAAACTGATTCATCAGTTACATTGATCTGTTTCAAGATACAAGTACCTTTCAATTTACTCATATTCAATTTACACCATTTTTAGAATAACACACATGGACCATATGCACCTCTTTCAATTTACACAAACTTAAGTTTGGAATAACATGATCATCATTGGGCTGACTGTGCATTGATATAGTGTTGCTGGCACTGTGCTGCAAGCACGTGTACAGGTGGTATAGATACAGTCTATGGTTACAGAATGCTAGAGTATTCTGTGGTGCAGTATACTATATATATTGCATGTGTTTTGCCCCATACATCATGCCATGAAAGCTTCTTTTAGGTTCCCCAGGTATCACTGGTGTTAAGAAGCTTAAAGCTATCTCCATTGATGTTTAGATGGATGTGCTCAAACATTGTGAGAGGGTGAACAAACAACTGATGTTAAGCGTGGCCATGGACTTAGTGGATCTACCTTATGGGCCATTTGTTATAGTGCAGAGAAAATCAAGGGGAGTGCCAAGAGTGGAACATAAATCAGTGTATCTAAGACCTCATATTCCTGAAGTACGATTATGGAGAGAATAGAATGAATTTTGAGCACATGAATTGAACACCAAATGTATGAGAATGTTCTCATGAGGATGCTTGTGATGCAAACAAAGGCCCGGAGTGTATATGATGACTTGGAAGTGGAAGAAGGAGCAGCGAAAGCATTTCAAGAAAGCCCTGATTTGTTCACAAATTTAACAAAACGCCACAATTATGACATCAAGATGACTGGTGAGGCTGCTAATGCTATGTTGTTGTTGCTGAAAATTTCTTGGAAACTTTCAAGACCATTGTTGAGGAATGTAGTGATTCTTCTAAATTTTTGATGTGGATGAGACAGGATTATTTTGGAAGAAAATGTCTCTGAGAATGTACAGTCTCTTTGAAGGAAAGACTGCATTAGGATTCAGAGTTTGTTATTTTCTGATATTGTTGATATAATTATTTGTACGGTGTGTATGTTACCTTTCCATCTATGTCTCTAATGTTCATTCCCTTTAGGAACTCCCATCAAGGGGATGGCCATAACAAAAGAGTCTCCACTTATCCCTGTCCGCACATGACTTCTTCGCACACATCATTCTGTGGATTCTTCCTCAATTTTTCTCCCTTCAGTACTCTTTCACTATGTTTCCCCTTTTCACAAGTGATCTTCATCACACATCAACCCACTTTATCATACACTATCCTTATAAATTCCCCAGCTTGCATTTTTTCCACATGCCCAAAGCACCTCAGGGTATTATGTTTCACCGATTCTAGCACTCAACAGTTCATCCCCATTGCATTCCCTGCCATACCATATTTCTTAGTATGAATACACTTTAGTTTTTTACTGGTATATCATTTGGTTCTGTCGTATTAATAATGCAACGCTATAATCTATATTACTTTCATTATGTTATTTATGCAGTCATTTTCAAGAATGTTACTCTCATAAAGCGGGAGGTCTCTGTATTGCAGGCCATTTATAGAAAAACATATATTTTATAACATGGAAAGTTACGTGATTACTTTTTGGCCAAACAGAATTGAGTTTGCTACCTACAGATTCTGCCTAATCTTAAAGGCTAGGATTGTGCTATGATTGTTATAATTTTAGATTACATTTTGAAGATACAAATTACCCTTGCTTTGCTTATTTTTGAACATCAAAAGTCTTTTTTCATAATGATGGCTCAAACACACCACTTGAAATGTTAAAGTCCAAACTTCACTTCAAACCAGAGCCTACAGCCAGTTAAACATAAATGTGGAGAAGTTCTGATGTCATCACTGTGTGCCAGTTTTTAATAGATACTATGCAAATCACAAAATATATGGCAAAACCTTTTGTCATCTACAAAGCAAACAGCCTTTGTATTATTAATTGGGAGGGTGTTATTTTAGCTGTTTGTTCATGCTTGCAAAATGCACATAAACAAAATGCAGGGTAAACCAAAATATACTTAAGTGTTTACAATGCAGATATCAGACTGTATTAGATAGATGTTACAAAATGAAACCTCAGCAGGAGTTGTAAGAAATATACGGTGTGTGACATACGTGTGATATACACCATTCATGTTGTTGGTCATTGCCATCATCCCATCCTTGTGAACTAGAGTTATATTTTGTATCTTGATGAATGTTCTTTGACTTCTGCGTGATTTAAAACCGAATTGTGCTTTAGGTAGTATTTTTAGTATTTGTATAATTCTTATAAGGTTAATGGGAGAAACCTGAAGCAAATCAGAAATTGTCATATGAGTGTGAGCCTTAGACTCTTAAGGGAAAAGAAGATATTACATGTGTTGGAAATGAAATGCTTGAGGATGATGTGTGATGTAATTACACAATCATATGGCCCCCAAGTCTTGAACATTCTGTGCTATAGTTCAACCTTTTAAATTCTAATGATATGGGATGTCCAAATTTACCACATTCTTGCTTAATCTGTTTCAGTGATCCACCACTCCTATACCACAAACCATAAAAGTACTTATTTACATCTTTTTGACAAATATCTTGCATGTTTCATGTTACACTCATTGGTTTTACTATTTGTACATCTCAAAGTTATGATCACTGTTTATGTCATCAGTCTGGTTGAAAAAGTTAGAGGTTGTGATCAGGTCACCACTCACTCTTCTCCCTTTCTTGGTGGGCAAATTTAAGGCCTCTAGCCTTTCCCCTTGACTCAGCTCTCTTAATTTTGATACAAAATTTGTTGCCCTCATCTTCTTGTGTAAGGAAAAATGTTCAGAGAGGTGTGCTAGAGAGTGCAGTCATATTCAGAGGGTTGACAAGGGCATGTTGAAATAGGTTGGGCATATGGAAAGGAGGAAGATTTACATGTGTGACCAAAAGGAGTCTGGGAAAGGAGGAGACCAAGCTGAAGATAGATGTAGTGAAAGAAACCTTAGGGTATCTGGGTTTTAACATTCAGAAGGATGAGAGGCATGCATGAAATAAAATGAATTGGAATGATATGGTACATGGAGGTAACATACTATCTTTGGGCTGAACTTGGTTGAGTGAAGCAGTCATGTTGCACTGTAGAGTAATTGGCAATGCTCGGCTCTGGATATTTGGGTCTCATTTTAGTGCTTTGTAACATAGAAGTGTGCAAAACTGTTCTCTTGTTTTTGACACTCATTTAACCACTTTCCAAAACATTATTGTATACCCCCTCAAGTTTACTTATAATCACTCACTCCAACTCTCATTTGCCTTCTTTTTCAACCCATACACCTTCTTGATCTGTAATTTCTCTCATACATCCCCCAATCCTTTGCACTCCTTCCCCATAAGTACTGACCATACACCTTGCTTTTCTCTTTCACTAGCAAATAGCAACTCATCACAGTAAGATGACACAAACATTTACTCACTGTCAGCCTCAGCTGATTCAAATGCTACCCCCAGCACTTGAACTAAGTGAACATGTATCACTAATTTGGACTACATGTGCATTTTGGGACAGGAAAAAGCAAAAATATGCTGGTAAATACAGCAGATAATTACAGTTTTAATGTTATAACTTATATAGATATGTTTATTGCAAATGAAAACTCTGCAGTTTGTTTTATATGCAGTTAGCTGTAAAGTTTCTGGCAATATCAAAAGCAAAAAGCAAGGAAATAAGGCTGAAACCTGGTAACTGCTTGACCCCAAAGCTGCCAAATTTGAGACTTTGGAGAATATTCAGATTCGTGAATGTGCTGAAATTTACTCAGGCTGACTGCATTGTATACCCTATACCCATGGCCTGTTAAGGGTGAGGCATTACAGGCTAAGAAGCGGCACTGTAGTTCACCACTTATGGAAACTCTTTTGCTGTGGCCACTCCCTTGAGGGAGTTCTCTGAGGGAATGGGCATCAGAGATATAGATAGACAGATAGATAAATTTTGCAAGATGATGATTGAAATTTCAAGTACTTTTGTGTTGAAAATATGCATCTTTTCCTGAGCTGAATGTTCATTGAATTCTTTCAAAGATTCCTTTTTTGTAAGTGTCATTGAAGTGCTTGAGACAGTAGCTCATATTATGATTAACCCTCCATTAGACAGAAGAGAGACTATGAGTCATAGATCCTTATCTGATTATTTGATTTACTGAGAATATATTCTCAGGATTAGAATGTCAAATTTGGATGCTGATAATCTTTCATCATGCATCCATACCCAAGCTAGTTTGTTTTTTCTGGACAGTTGCATCCTAACATTGGCCGGGCTAAGAAATCTAAGCAAAGTGCTGCCTTCCAGTGATTGGCAAGGATAACATGTTGGCTGGATTTTCATGTGTATCAAAGAACATTTATTATGGTTCAGAGGAAACCATACAACACTCTGATGGGCTTGCCTTATAAGTTACAATCTACTGGAACTTCCAAACAAAAATGTTGAGCAGTAGTATTCCATGCATCCTGGCTGTGCTGAATTATATATTTTGTATATGTTAATTAATTGATATATTTCTTAATTGCTGTTAATTCATTGATATATTTCTTAATACTGTAAGCATTTTGTACCTCATTGAATCCAAGATGCAGATCTCTTTTAAGAAATGGTTTCACGAGTGATCACAAGTGTGGACAAAAGATAGATAGGTATTGTTATTAGCTTGTATGATAGAGATAGTTTGGAAAGATAGTTCAAGATGTTTTTTCAAAAACTTTTTTCTTCGTTGATAGATGACCGTAAATAAACAGTTAATTACTTTTTCATCTTTATAGAAATAGCTTAACTTTTATGATCATGACAGTCATAAGATTTTTACTCCATATTCAAACCTAATAAATCTTTTATATATTCATTGCTTCACCTGATGGCACAACTGTGGTGAGTATACTGCAATGACAAAATAACTTTAATTTTAAGGTCTTCATCCTTATTGATTTGATGTAAGAGAAATATAGTTTTTAAAGTATGAAAACCATTTCATACTTTCATTTTTCCTGTGTCATGTCCACTCTTTTAACTTCCTTGTTTACCATGCATCACCTCTAAGTGTTGTATTATATATGATATTTTGAACATTCATGTTAGTCTGTCTATTTATCTATCTATGTAATTATTATTTATATCTATGACACCTGTTCCCTCCAGAAACTCCCATCAAGGGGTAGCCACGGGTAGAGTGTCTCCACTTATCCCCTTCCTAACATGCCTTCCTTGCATACACTATTCCATACATTCTTCCTCTGTTTTTCTTCCACCTATTCCTGATGCTACCTCACTGAGGCAGATGGCAGCAGTTAAAGCATAATACAGGCTTAGTTGTGCATTCTTGACACACAACCTCATCAAGGTGGAAAAAGATGAGGAGCTATAAAGAACAAAAATATAAATCATATACACTGAACTCAAATGAGTTATATTGAGATATACAGATACATGTATCAGTATTCAAACAGGTGTAAACTTGAAGTCATAGTGCATTAATAAATAGTTTGGTTGCTTGGTTTGAGACATTGTTTTATTTTGTGTATGGTTTTCATTTCTCCACTTATGTTTATTCACAACAGATGTGGTGCCTACCCAATTACCTCAACCAGTCTGTGGTACAAAAGAGGCAACATGTATGAATGGTCAGTGCATTGATAAAGATAAAGTTTGTGACGGAGTTTTTGACTGCAGTGATGCTTCAGATGAAATGCGATGCAGTAAGTAGTCATTATGTTTATATTTCTTATAATTCTTAGGGTTACTTTTTTTTTTTTGAGAACATCATTATAGTGGAAAAGTATTTAGTATGTAGATATACAATTTGATCCTTTTCATCTACATTTTTTCTTTATATATATATATATATATATATATATATATATATATATATATATATATATATATATATATATATATATATATATATAGTATATCTATGTACAGTAAATTTATTTGCTTTTACAGGTCCATTAGGTTGTGAGCCAAATGAATTCCAGTGTGATAATAAGAAATGCATGCTTAAAACATGGGTATGTGATTCAGATGATGACTGTGGGGATAATTCTGATGAGCAGGGTTGTACTACCAATCCACCTGGTAAGTGGAAAACTAATTCCTGTCTTGTTCCTAGTAATTTCTGACTCCCTTATTATGTTGGCTTTATACTCCTCAAGTTTCCTTTTTATATCTGTACCTTAAAACTACCTGATTGCTGCTGTGATTCATAAAGTTCTATATGTTTAGCTTTTAGTTTAGCAGGGAAGATTGCTATTATAGCTGTTTGGTGTATCGGAGTGAAAGCTTTCTTTCAAAGGCCACCCATATGGAACTTACTGTCATTCAGAGACACTTGTCAAAATATTTCTCTGACAGTTCAGGTCATTCTAGGTATCGATTTTGATTTGACATGCTGATTATCTTTTATGCTTTTTTGTTATGCCTAATTACTTTACCTGCTTTCGGAAGATGGGAGTAGGGAAACACAGTTGCTCCACTTGCATGCCTAATTACTTTACCTGCTTTTGGGAGATGGGAGTAGGGAAACATAGTTGCTCCACTTGCATAAATTTCTTGCATTATTGTATGATGCACCAAAACAGAGCCTACTGTCCATAGCCAAGTCCCACAGACCCCTCAGTATTTTATCTTTTATGCTTATCTGCTTAGTTCAGCCCTTTAACACTTGAGATGTAAGACCAGGTGACTCACCCACTCTCTCAGGGTGAGGGGTCTCATTCTGCTTAAAACTTCTGCCAGGGTCTCAGTCTGCTTAAAACTTCTGCCAAACATTTTAACACTTATTTCATAAGATATACAGATATAACACATTTCTTTTACCAAGATATTCCTTGCATTTATGAAATTTTTATGTGAATTGAATGAATGATAGTTTAAATGTGTATATGTATAATTTAATCATTTCTGCCTCATCTGTAGAAAGCAGCTATTCAGTCACAACATCTGTGCATTTTATTATAGTTGAAACATAGGTAAAGATATGTGAATAAGTACAGTAGAAACAACCCCACCTACCTTTGTCATAGTATCGAGGTCTCTTAGTTACGTAACATAAGTTTCAGTCATGTTCATTTTTTTCATAAAAAAATTGCTCACCATTCGAAGATCATCCAACATTCTTAGTAAAACTTCACTATAACTTCAGCATACAGCATATATTTAGTGCTGTTCTTAGTATAATGGGTAGCCCCATAATATTTGGCCCCTAATCACCCCTTCTTGCGAGGAATGCCACATGTGAAAGAGGAAAGAAGAAAGTGTTCTGAATTGTTCTTTGGATATAGGGGAAGAAAGACTGGAAGAAGTGAGAAAATAGGTATGTAGGAGCTGTCTTGGGTAAGTTTGGTGATATGGAAGGAGGGATGAGAGAGTGAGTGGTGCAGGATGGAAGAGTCATTGCATCCCTTAATGTAACAATAAAGGGTAGAGGTATGAGTATGGAAGTGAAGGGAGGATTAAGGGACAACATAGTCCTCCCAACCCTGACCTATGCAGCTGAAACATGGACATGGAATGAATCACAGAGGTCAAGAATCCAGACTGTAGAAATTGGTTATTTGAGAAGAGCATGTGGTGTGACTTAATGGAATGAAGAAAAAAATGAAGGGGCATATGAGTGATGTAGTATGGCAGGGAATGCAAGGGGAATGAATTGTGAAGTGGTAAAATTGGTGAAACATAATACTTTGAGGTGGTTTGGGTGTGTGGAAAGAATGTAAGACTGGGAGTTTACAAAGAGAATGTATGATAGTACAATTAAAGGGGTTAGTGTAAGAGGAAGACGACCTGTGACATGGGCTAGTGGGTGGAGGAATACTGGAGGGAGAGAAATAGTGGAAGAATGCATGGAATGATGTATGTGAGGGAGGCATGTAAGGTCAGTGATAAGTTGAAATTTTTGCTGTGGCCACTCCTTGATGGGGGTTCCTGAAGGGAATGTGCATCAGAGATATAGATAGATAGCTAGATAGCATTTTTTTTCTATTTGTAACAGTAGGTTGCTAGTGATATTTATGGTTAATTGGTGGAAGCAAAAACCAGTTGGGATTTTAAACATAGGCAGGAAGATTTGAATTGTTGCTTGATGATGGGACCAGCCATACAGTGAGTAGACAAAGAGAACTGATATGACACAATGATTGATTCACTAGCACTTCGATAAAGATAAGAAGTAGCTGAACTGATGAATTATGAAAATGTTAAGCTGAAAATTGTAGACCTTTTCTTTCAGTCATACTTGTTTGCCATTTCCCATGTTATCAAGGTAGCTCCAGGAGCAAACAAAGAAATGGTCTCATTCTCTCATATTCTTTCTTAAGCAGTCATATAATACACTAAAACCAGAATACCTTATCCACAAATAGGCCATACAGACTTTTCTGTATTTTCCTTAAAGTGCTTCATTTCCCCTGGTTCTGCGAATTGATAGCATGTTGTTTTCCTGTATACCACATTGCTTTTATTTGCTTTTACTTTGCATGCCTCATGCCATCTTGCCTGTTCAGACCTCAAACCTTCATAGCATCTCTCACTCTATTCTTCTACATCATCCTTGATATCCCCCTTTTTCTTGATCTCTCCACTTTTCTATATACCCTCTGTCATTTCCTCACTCTTCCTTTTTATGTTTCCAGACCAGTTCAACACACCCGTTTCAACTCTTTTATATATATATTTCTCTTACTATGAGACCTACCTCATACTCGATCATTTCTTATTTGATCAATTCTCCTCACACCACATGCTGTCCTCAGACATTTCATACCCAACATTTCCATATGGAGAGAATTATGAAGTGGGAAAAGAAAAGACAAGGGAGAGTATTTACTGATTTTGGAGGAAGTGAAAAACCTGTCTTTTGAACACCCTCAATTAATCAGACTAATAAGGGGGGAAGGGTTGTCTGTTAATGCCAAAATTCCATTAAATTGAATGTAACTTATGGGCCATTTTTTAATGCAATATACAATATACAGTTCACATGCTTTCTTTTAACTCCTCTATCACTTTATGCCATTTTGAATTGTAAGGATTGCAAAATTATTTAGTAAAGTCACAATTCTGAAATAACAGGAATACTCTATATACAACCTGACTGCACCATAGCTTGAGGCACCCTGAGACCGAAACAAAGCAAAGCTACTCCATGCTGCCAAAAGCAAGTGCAATATAAAATGCACATGATGGGGCATTTGAGATTATTTGATATCATTGTTATTATCAATTAATGTACTATTATTTAACAGTCCATCTAATCTGAAATCCGTTACATTGGGGTCTGTTAAATTGGGGGTTTACTGTACTTATGTCTGTCTATTGACGATGATTCTGCCTTATCATTGGTGACTTCTTGCTTTCATTGCAATCACTTACAGGTGGAGTCCACAGTATGTGTGTGTGTATATATATATATATATATATATATATATATATATATATATATATATATATATATATATATATATATATATATATTATCCCTGGGGATAGGGGATTAAGAATACTTCCCACGTATTCCCTGCGTGTCGTAGAAGGCGACTAAGAGGGGAGGGAGCGGGGGGCTGGAAATCCTCCCCTCTCGTTTTTTTTTTTTTTTTTTTTTTTTTCCAAAAGAAGGAACAGAGAATTGGGCCAGGTGAGGGTATTCCCTCAAAGGCCCAGTCCTCTGTTCTTAACGCTACCTCACTAATGCGGGAAATGGCGAATAGTTTGAAAGAAATATATATATATGTATATATATATATTTTTTTTTTTTCATACTATTTGCCATTTCCCGCGTTAGCGAGGTAGCGTTAAGAACAGAGAACTGGGCCTTAGAGGGAATATCCTCACCTGACCCCCTTCTCTGTTCCTTCTTTTGGAAAATTAAAAAAAAAACAAGAAAGGGGAGGATTTCCAGCCACCCGCTCCCTCTCCTTTTAGTCGCCTTCTACGACACGCAGGGAATACGTGGGAAGTATTCTTTCTCCCCTATCCCCAGGGATATATATATATATATATATATATATATATATATATATTTTTATATTTATTTTTTGATTATACTTTGTCGCTGTCTCCCGCGTTTGCGAGGTAGCGCAAGGAAACAGACAAAAGAAATGGCCCAACCCCCCCCATACACATGTATATACATACGTCCACACACGCAAATATACATACCTACACAGCTTTCCATGGTTTACCCCAGACGCTTCACATGCCTTGATTCAATCCACTGACAGCACGTCAACCCCGGTATACCACATCGCTCCAGTTCACTCTATTCCTTGCCCTCCTTTCACCCTCCTGCATGTTCAGGCCCCGATCACACAAAATCTTTTTCACTCCATCTTTCCACCTCCAATTTGGTCTCCCTCTTCTCCTCGTTCCCTCCACCTCCGACACATATATCCTCTTGGTCAATCTTTCCTCACTCATTCTCTCCATGTGCCCAAACCACTTCAAAACACCCTCTTCTGCTCTCTCAACCACGCTCTTTTTATTTCCACACATCTCTCTTACCCTTACGTTACTCACTCGATCAAACCACCTCACACCACACATTGTCCTCAAACATCTCATTTCCAGCACATCCATCCTCCTGCGCACAACTCTATCCATAGCCCATGCCTCGCAACCATACAACATTGTTGGAACCACTATTCCTTCAAACATACCCATTTTTGCTTTCCGAGATAATGTTCTCGACTTCCACACATTCTTCAAGGCCCCCAGAATTTTCGCCCCCTCCCCCACCCTATGATCCACTTCCGCTTCCATGGTTCTATCCGCTGCCAGATCCACTCCCAGATATCTAAAACACTTCACTTCCTCCAGTTTTTCTCCATTCAAACTCACCTCCCAATTGACTTGACCCTCGACCCTACTGTACCTAATAACCTTGCTCTTATTCACATTTACTCTTAACTTTCTTCTTCCACACTGATGATACAGCGCTGGTGGCTGATTCATGTGAGAAACTGCAGAAGCTGGTGACTGAGTTTGGTAAAGTGTGTGGAAGAAGAAAGTTAAGAGTAAATGTGAATAAGAGCAAGGTTATTAGGTACAGTAGGGTCGAGGGTCAAGTCAATTGGGAGGTGAGTTTGAATGGAGAAAAACTGGAGGAAGTGAAGTGTTTTAGATATCTGGGAGTGGATCTGGCAGCGGATAGAACCATGGAAGCGGAAGTGGATCATAGGGTGGGGGAGGGGGCGAAAATTCTGGGGGCCTTGAAGAATGTGTGGAAGTCGAGAACATTATCTCGGAAAGCAAAAATGGGTATGTTTGAAGGAATAGTGGTTCCAACAATGTTGTATGGTTGCGAGGCATGGGCTATGGATAGAGTTGTGCGCAGGAGGATGGATGTGCTGGAAATGAGATGTTTGAGGACAATGTGTGGTGTGAGGTGGTTTGATCGAGTGAGTAACGTAAGGGTAAGAGAGATGTGTGGAAATAAAAAGAGCATGGTTGAGAGAGCAGAAGAGGGTGTTTTGAAGTGGTTTGCGCTCATGGAGAGGATGAGTGAGGAAAGATTGACCAAGAGGATATATGTGTCGGAGGTGGAGGGAGCAAGGAGAAGATGGAGACCAAATTGGAGGTGGAAAGATGGAGTGAAAAAGATTTTGTGTGATCGGGGCCTGAACATGCAGGAGGGTGAAAGGAGGGCAAGGAATAGAGTGAATTGGAGCGATGTGGTATACCGGGGTTGACGTGCTGTCAGTGGATTGAATCAAGGCATGTGAAGCGTCTGGGGTAAACCATGGAAAGCTGTGTAGGTATGTATATTTGCGTGTGTGGACGTATGTATATACATGTGTATGGGGGGGTTGGGCCATTTCTTTCGTCTGTTTCCTTGCGCTACCTCGCAAACGCGGGAGACAGCGACAAAGTATAAAAAAAAAAAATATATATATATATATATATTTTTTTATTATTATTTTGCTTTGTCGCTGTCTCCCACATTAGCGAGGTAGCGCAAGGAAGCAGACAAAAGAATGGCCCAACCCACCCACATACACATGTATATACATACACGTCCACACACACAAATATACATACCTATACATCTCAACATATACATATATATACACACACAGACATATACATATATACACATGTACATAATTCATACTGTCTGCCTTTATTCATTCCCATCGCCACCCCACCACACAAACCCCCTCCCCCCTCATATGTGCGAGGTAGCGCTAGGAAAAGACAATAAAGGCCACATTCGTTCACACTCAGTCTCTAGCTGTCATGTAATAATGCACCGAAACCATAGCTCCCTTTCCACATCCAGGCCCCACAGAACTTTCCATGCTTTACCCCAGATGCTTCACATGCCCTGGTTCAATCCAGTGACAGCACGTCGACCCAGTATACCACATCGCTCCAATTCACTCTATTCCTTGCACGCCTTTCACCTTCCTGCATGTTCAGGCCCTGATCACTCAAAATCTTTTTCACTCCATCTTTCCACCTCCAATTTGGTCTCTCACTTCTCCTTGTTCCCTCCACCTCTGACACATATATCCTCTTGGTCAATCTGTCCTCACTCATTCTCTCCATGTGACCAAACCATTTCAAAACACCTTCTTCTGCTCTCTCAACCACACTCTTTTTATTACCACACATCTCTCTTACCCTATTATTACTTACTCAATCAAACCACCTCAAACCACATATTGTCCTCAAACATCTCATTTCCAGCACATCCACCCTCCTCCGCACAACTCTATCCATAGCCCACGCCTCGCAACCATATAACATTGTTGGAACTGCTATTCCTTCAAACATACCCATTTTTGCTTTCTGAGATAATGATCTCGACTTCCACACATTCTTCAGTGCTTCCAGAACTTTTGCCCCCTCCCCCACCCTATGACTCACTTCTGCTTCCATGGTTCCATCCGCTTGCATGTTTGTTCACTAAGATTTAAATGAATCATCATCAAACTTATGCTGTCGTGTCAAAAATGGTATGCAAGCTTTAATGAATTTTTTATTTTCATTTTGCAGGATCTCCCTGCCGATACAATGAATTTACTTGTCATAATGGTGACCAGTGCATTCCCAAGTCTTTCCATTGTGATGGAGAGGTTGATTGTCAAGATTCCACTGATGAACAGGGTTGCAGTAAACCCACCGTTGTTGAGCCTCCACCTCGTAATAAGATGGTCCAAGTTTCTGAGACATTCTCATTAACCTGTCTTGTAATTGGTGTTCCCACACCAACTGTTATATGGCGTCTTAATTGGGGTCACGTTCCAGCCAAATGTGAAATGACTAGGTGAGTAATGTTGCTTACACTGTCTGACTGAATACTTTAGAAATCTCTTGCTAAAATTGATAGATTGTGATTGTTTTTTTACCAGTAGAATTTATTGTACAAGTTCACTAGTTATGGAGACTCTTTTGCTGTGGCCACCTCCTTGAGGGAGTTCCAGGTTGGAACAGGTGGTAGAGAAATAGATAGATGGTGACAAGTCTGTTAAATTTGTTTTAGAAAAATGGAGTCTACTCTCTGTTGTTGCTAAATTATCAGCAAGATATAAGAAAAGTAGTAGCATTTTGTCATAGAATTAACCCTGCATTACAGCTCTTAAATCTAAGAAATCCAATGCCAGGTAACATTTGATGGGTGTTATGTATTATATGCTCAATGGTAAGTAGAGTCATTAAGTAGAGAAAGATTTTATAGTCAAAAGATTAATGATTGAGTAGTCTTGATAAACGTTTTTGAGATACTTAACCTTTTAGATAACTGCCTGTGATCATAAGAGGTTCTGTATTTTTTTGTTTTAAAAATGGACACAGCCCAATGAACAAGAGAGAGCACACGCTTGGTTGATCCATCATTTAATCCCCAGAAAAGAAGTGTATCCATGACAATTCAATGACTGACCATTATAAAACATGCATTTCCAATAGATATTTACAGGACAATCACAAAGCAACTTGCCAAACCACTAATGACGTGTGATTTATTTACTCTTGCTTACTGATTGAGTGTAGACCTGCTTGATTCTAGCTTCCAGTGTCTTCACTTTCATCTTTGGATGTCATATTGGTGGCTGGTGGGGCATTTTTGTCTGTGTTTCAAATACATCAGTCTCAAGTCTTCATTATATTTTTAAATTAGTGTACCTGTAGCTTGGATATATGGTATGAGAATTCTTTAGTCTTCTGCCACTGCCTTGAGGTGAAATATAGAGCTGTTTATACTTACAGTGATATCCCTTATATAGTTACCAAATGCTACAGCCTAAGTTTTTTCCACATATTGGATATGTCAAGAAGGTCATGCAAGATCTGCACCCTTATTTTACTGTGTGTAATAGTTTTTGAAGCTGACATTATTACAATATAATGGGTATAAGTAATAACTTAGAAATTATATATTTTTGTGACAAAAACATATTAAAAAGATACTACACATCTCGCTGTGTATGCCTGACACTACTGGAATGCCTCATATGCCTGGTAGCAGGGCAGCTTAAGTTAGAGGATATACAACACATAAACATTGTTTTATGAGCGCGAGTTGAATATAATTTTATTTTGAAAATAACCGGTATGTTTTTGTTATTCTTGATAACAAAGTTATGGAGATAATTATTGTAAAAAAAATTTTTAGAGTATCCTGCACAAATAAAGTTTATTGGATATTAGGACTGCTGCAATGAAAGGATTAATAACACTCTTAAAACATATTCATCATAGGACTGTTATCCTTTATGTTCAGTCAAACTCAAAGATTTTATTGGTCTTACGGAAACTTTCGCGGAACATTTGCATGTACTTCAAGACTCTTTTAAACCCTTATTAGCAAGATACAATCCTAGTCGTATCTGGAAGTTTATGCTTCAAAGAATTGATCTTTGCTTACATCATTTGAACTGGTTTAGAAACTTTGAGATTGTGAGCAGATTTATGGTCCATAACTTCCCACAGGCTTTGTATATATCATGGTCAGGATAGGATGGTCCAAACTTGGGTTCAGGTGTCATTAAAGGTAGGTCTTTTAAGTTTTCCTGAAACTTTCATAAGTTCCCTTCCTTCATGTATTATGTATGCTCCAAGATTCTCATAGGGCTGTGTACATAAAGCGAGAGATGTTAGTTTTGAAGTATCAGAAACCATATTTCTTATGTAGTCAAGAACTTGTGAGCATTGATTTATTTTTGTGTCCCTTCCATTCCCATAATTCTTTTCAAAAGACAGTTACCTGGTTCCAGACAGTAGGTGGCCAGAGCCCATGTGCCAGTGGTCAGTGAATGAATGAGATGAAGCTTGGACTTGCATCACCTTTGTGTCCTAATCCTGGACGAGTTGTTCTATGGTCACTGAGTTTCAGATGGGTGAATCCCTTTAGATACACCTCATTTTGGGTCGTAAATTTGTGTTTTAATCCACCCTAGCGAGTAAGCACTTTCTTTTAGATTCTGTAAGGCTCTGTCTATGGTAGAGAAAAGATTTTTCATCCTTATGAACTTTCAATTTTTACAGTTATAATTAAACTTAAAATTTGTTGAGGAAGAGTGTATTTTATGTCAGTACAAACACATATATTTTAAGAAAGAGATAAGAAACTACCTAGAATCATAAATGATTTACAGGACCATGATATAAAAGTCTTTTTATACCTTTCACATTTGCTTGCCATTTGACTCAGTAATGAGGTAGGCCCAGGAACATATGAATAAAAGACAACTTATAGAAGTGTCATTTTGAATTTAGCTTGGTGGTTCCTTAGGACCTAGCTCAATAATATTTCCTTTAATAGAAACAAAATTAATTGATATACGATGTTTACGTGAATAATGTTTGATATAGAATACAGGACAGTATGAATAGCATGAATGGAGATGAAGTGAAAGGGTAAGCGGTAGTGTTGACTGAGCAAGGAACAATGGTGCAAGGATTTCTTACAAGTTTAATATTGAAAAGTTAACTGTAGATGGTTTTATGACAGAAAGATAATCCAGGTCCTGTAGTTAGTGTCTGAAAACCAGTAGAAATGTTATATTGTAATCTTATCAGTCTTGAATGCTATCTATCTATGTATATCTCAGATGCCCAATCCCTCCAAGAACTCCCATTAAGGTGACGGCCATGGGAGGAGAGTCTTGAATTATTCCTGTCAATATTTGCCCCTCTAATATACTCTATTTTGTGCTTTCTTCTCCCTATTCTCTCCCTTCAGTACTCTTCCACACTGTTTCCCCATGTCACAGTATGTATTGGGAAAATTCCTGAATGTGGAATTTCTTAGGTTATAAAGTTACTTCAGATCAGCTGACCAAAATTATATGGGCCAGAAAATAATGCAATTGGAGCCTCTGATTTAACAACATCTGAAATTTAGGAGTTATGACATTTGAGATTTAGTTACAGATTCAAATAAAGATATGTGAAAGGATTTGTAGTTAAAACAGATTAAAAGTAATCCTTCATATTTCTAGTGAACAAACTATTCTTTTGATAGTGAAATATTTGAGGTTATTTTTCTACTCGCTATGCAGTTTATAATGATGTCATGATAAAATAATTTTCTTATTTCCATCCCATCCACTGGCAAAATGCATTTCAATGTGTATCCTGCCCATTGGCTCACCTTATAAACAGAAATGCATGTGATCAGCTATCACTCTTGCTATGGTCATCTCCGCTTTTACCAGTTATTTCTTGCACCAAAATATTTGTAGGATTTCATTGTACCTGTGAAAGATATGTAAAGTACAAAAGAAAGTACTCAACAGTAGGCTGTTACTTTAGATTTGGAACTAAAGGTGCATAAGTTTGATAATGGTGAGAATCTTGTGGCTGTAGTCTGTATACGCAGAAGAAATATTGGAATAGACAGTAACTTGCCTTAATAAGTGTTTGGTGTTGATGATCCTGGCTTACTTTGAAAAGAGTACTTGCCAGAACATTCAGTAGCAAGGGGAAAAAAAGATTGCTCCTAGGTTCAAGGTAACCAAAGATCACTCTTGCTTTCTACAGTGAAAGAATCCCAAAAGAAGTTTCATGCTTGAACACCTGCTAGTGTTTTCACTTAGAATTCCCAAGGCTGTAAAGGACTGATTAAAGTCTGCATTACATGTAATTTGGCAACATTTGTTGAATCATTTAATTTATGGATGGTGTAGACAAGCCTAGTTTCTACCTTCTCACTCCCAGTAAACTTCACTCCTTCCCAGCCTGCTCAAGGACCACCTCAAGGCCCCATTGCCACAGTTTCTCTGTTCTTTTCCCATCGTTCTGCACTTTCTTGCTTTAGTGAGGAAGTGTCATGAACAAAGAAAAGGCCTCATTCACTCACATACATTGTTTAATAATATTTTCTAGTGTGATTTAGATAGATATTGTCTAAGTTGTATGCTGAGAGCACATTGAATTGCTCTTAAACTAACATGTTTCAAGTATATTCCATACTTTTGAGTTGGTTAAGGAAAAGGTTTACCCAGTATTATAACTCCCCTTATGTTATAGGTTTCAGTTGCTCAACATTTGATGCCTCATCTCAAGACAGGCTTCCCAGGAATGTAACTCCATCACAGGTTAAGGGCTTGTGGTTGATATAAGTATGAGTAGATATATACCTGAGTCATTAGATGTAGAGAAAACATTTAAAAGTAGTAATAAAAAAGTATAATTGGTTTATTTACACAGACATTATCCATTTTTCTACACCCAAAGTAAAAGTAAAGAATATCTTGATGGAGGATGAGGACTGATGTCAGAGGATGCATGTGCACACACACACACACACACACACACGCCTGGAATAGACTAGGGTTTGTGTGTGTGTATGTGTGCATGCATAAAAGGAAAGACGTGATCCATATAACAAGATTAAGAGATGGAGCAACATGAGTGTAAAACTCTCTCCTTGTAATACACAAATAATAAACAAATAGTAATCAAACAAAGCTAAATGCTTAGTTTTTTGTTTCAAATTGGTCTGCTGTGTGGTATGGACTCAAGTAAGCAATTTACCAAGACCAGTCAGTGATAAAAAGATCCCCAAGGAAGTGACAAGAGAGAGATATGGAGAAGGAATCACTAAAGAACAAATTTTTGGAGATATTATGGGAGATTGTTTGAAAGCAAGACTAAAATTCAAATCAATGAGAGGAAGAGCTAAAGAAGCTCAGGAATTATTTCAAAGATTGTGGTGATGAAAGAGAAACTAAAGTAATTGAGAGAGTTAAAAAGTACAGATTCGCATCAAGTAAGGGAAATTGGAGGGTACGTGAACTCAGGAAAGAAAGTAGAATGATTAAAGAACACAAAAGGTCAGTAGGGGCTATTCTGGATGACTTAGAGAACGTTGAAATTAAGGAATTTTCCAAAACACAAGTTGCAGAAACAGTTGAAAACCTTGGTTTGGGAGGGGAGAAGGACCCCTCTGAACATAATTACTGTTGCAATTTTATTGTGGAAATTGTAACAGAGGAGCCAAGGGAATTGAGCAGAGCCGTAGATAGATTGATATGCACTTTTATACACAAAACAATCAAGGAAATATATGGACCAATAGATGAGAAGTTAAGAAAAGTACAGGTATACAGGATCAGAGCATGTAAGCAAAAAGGGAGATACTTATCTTTTATACAAGGCCTCCTTTATCTGTTTTAATGCTCACTTTAGCTATAAGGTCATGTAAGTGAACTGAAAGATTCAGTACATTTAGTTCAACTATGTGATATGAAGGGAGCTAAAAGTTCATCGGTGGATTAACAAATAATCTGTTGTAAGTGAATAATTAAAGGTACTTAGAGAACTTGTGTATAACTAGGATTTGATCTTAAGTTATTTGAATAGACAAGGGAAATTGTATCCCTATCTTTATTTTCTTTTAGTGTGGAAGGACGAGGTACACTTGTCTGCCCTTCAGCCCAACCTACAGACCAGGGTGCATACTCCTGTGAAGCCATTAATACCCGCGGATCAGTATTTGCTCTGCCAGACACCATTGTGCAGGTGAAGGGTGGATCACCTTTGTGCGAACCACCCCAGTTTAATGCAGGAGCTGTTACTCCAGAGGAATGCCTCACCTGTTTCTGCTTTGGAGCTACTGACCAGTGCTTCTCTTCAGATAGATACATCACACAGGTAAAAATGCTTTCATTGTCAGAAATGTCATGAGTTTAGGATTGATTATTCTTTGGAACTTTGAAGGTGAAGATTTGTAGAGGTTTTCAGAAAAGAAGAGAGAATGTTAGTGTGAAGAGAGTGGTGAGAGTAAGTGAGCTTGGGAAGGAGACTTGTGTGAGGAAGTATCAGGAGAGACTGAGTGCAGAATGGAAAAAGGTGAGAGCAAAGGATGTAAGGGGAGTGTGGGAAGAATGGGATGTATTTAAGGAAACAGTGATGGCTTGCGCAAAAGATGCTTGTGGTATGAGAAGCGTGGGGGGTGGGCAGATTATAAAGGGTAGTGAGTGGTGGGATGAAGAAGTAAGATTATTAATGAAAGAGAAGAGAGAGGTATTTGGACAAGTTTTGCAGGGAAATAGTACAAATGACTGCGAGATGTATAAAAGAAGGAGGCAGGAGGTCAAGAGAAAGGTGCAAGAGGTGAAAAAGAGGGCAAATAAGAGTTGAGGTGAGAGAGTATCATTAGATTTTAGGGAGAATAAAAAGATGTTTTGGAAGGAGCTAAATAAAGTGCGTAAGACAAGAGAACAAATGGGAACATCAGTGAAGGGGGTTAATGGAGAGGTGATAATAAGTAGTGGTGATGTGAGAAGGAGATGGAGTGAGTATTTTGAAGGTTTGTTGAATGTGCTAGATGATAGAGTGGCAGATATAGTGTGTTTTGGTTGAGGTGGTGTACAAAGTGAGAGGGATGGGAGAATGATTTGGTAAACAGAGAAGAGGTAGTAAAAGCTTTGCGGAAGATGAAAGCTGGCAAGGTGGCAGGTTTGGATGGTATTGCAGTGGAATTTATCAAAAAGGGGGTGACTGTGTTGTTGACTGGTTGGTAAGGATATTTAATGTATGTATGACTCATGGTGAGGTGCCTGAGGATTGGCAGAACGCATGCATAGTGCCAATTGTACAAAGGCAGAGGGGATAAAGGTGAGTGCTCAAATTACAGAGGTATAAGTTTGTTGAGTATTCCTGGAAAATTATATGGGATGGTATTGATTGAGAGGGTGAAGGCATACAGCGCATCAGATTGGAGAAGAGCAGTGTGGTTTCAGAAGTGGTAGAGGATGTGTGAATCAGGTGTTTGCTTTGAAGAATGTATGTGAGAAATACACAGAAAAGCAAATGGATTTGTGTGTAGCATTTATGTATCTGAAGAAGGCATACGGTAGAGTTAATAGAGATGCTCTATGGAAGGTATTAAGAATATATGGTGTGGGAGGCATGTTGTTAGAAGCAGTGAAAAGTTTTTATCGAGGATGTAAGGCATGTGTATGTGTAGGAGTAGAGGAAAGTGATTGGTTCTCAGTGAATGTAGGTTTACGGCAGGGGTGCGTGATGTCTCCATGGTTGTTTAATTTGTTTATGGATGGGGTTGTTAGGGAGGTAAATGCAAGAGTTTTGGAAAGAGGTTCAAGTATGCAGTCTGTTTTGGATGAGAGAGCTTGGAAAGTGAGTCAGTTGTTGTTCGGTGGCTGATTTGTGTGAGAACTGCAGAAGCTGGTGACTGGGTTTGGTAAAGTGTGTGAAAGAAGAAAGCTGAGAGTAAATGTGAATAAGAGCAAGGTTATTAGGTACAGTAGGATTGAGGGACAAGTCAATTGGGAGGTAAGTTTGAGTGGAGAAAACTGGAGGAAGCGAAGTGTTTTAGATATCTGGGAGTGGATTTGGCAGGGGATGGAACCATGGAAGCGGAAGTGAGTCACACGGTGGGGGAGGCAGCAAAAGTTCTGGGAGCGTTGAAAAATGTGTGGAAGGCAAGAACATTATCTTGGAAAGCAAAAATGGGTATGTTTGAAAGAGTAGTGGTTCCAACAATGTTATATTGTTGCGAGGCATGGGCTATAGATAAGGTTGTGTGGAGGAGGATGGATGTATTGGAAATGAGATGTTTAAGGACAATATGTGGTGTGAGGTGGTTTGATTGAGTAAGTAATGAAAGGGTAAGAGAGATGTGTGATAATAAAAAGAGTGTGGTTGAGAGAGCAGAAGAGGGTGTTTTGAAATGGTTTGGTCACATGGAGAGAATGAGTGAGGAAAGATTGACCAAGAAGATATATGTGTCAGAGGTGGAGAGAACGAGAAGTGGGAGACCAAATTGGAGGTGGAAAGATGGAGTGAAATAGATTTTGAGTGATCGGGGCCTGAACATGCAGGAGGGTGAAAGATGTGCAAGGAATAGTGTGAATTGGAACAATGTGGTATACTGGGGTTAACGTGCTGTCATTGGATTGAACCAGGGCATGTGAAGCGTCTAGGGTAAACCATGGAAAGTTTTGTTGGGCCTGGATGTGGAAAGGGAGCTGTGGTTTTGGTGCATTATACATGACAATTAGAAACAGAGTGTGAACGAATGTGGCCTTTGTTGTCTTTTCCTAGCGCTACTTCGTGCGCATGCAGGGGAGGGGATTGTCATTTTATGTGTGGCGGGGTGGCGACGGGAATGAATAAAGGCAGCAAGTATGAATTATGTACATGTGTATATATGTATATGTCTGTATATGTCAGATTGTTTTGTGGATTGTATGAGAATGATGGCTGAAGATTAAGAGAAGCTATAAAGAGACAAAGATACTGTCTAGAGACTGAAAGAAATGAACCTAATGGAATTCAGATAGGAGAGAAATTTAAGCAAATAAGACAAGGAATAACTAATGATAAAGAGGTGCTTTCCCACAAAAGCCACAGAGGGAAAGAGATAAGAGTGGTTGAGAATTTCAGACTTAAGGTCACTATGGAGAGCTTGAATTTAAGGAGCATATTCATAAGATGATTGCTGTCAAACCAGCAAGTACATGGTATAATGATGATGATAACATTTTATGAGACTGAAGATTAACGATGAATATGTTTAATGTGATATTTTCATCTTATAGAAAACAAGCTGCAGGAATCTGTGTGTGAGAGAGACTTGGGTGTTGATTTTGTCACTACCCTGCCACAATAGTCCCACCTTGGGATTAAGTTAAGGAGACCAACTGTCTTTTTTTTTTGGGGGGGGAGGGTTCCAGTCATGGAAAAACAGACCATATAACAGCTGTGTCTTTGTTGTTTTTGAATGAAACATGATATCTTGCCATGGCTGCCAGAACTGCTAGTGTTTCACTGTACCATCCACATTTCCATTATTTTTTCAATGTGTAACTTACTTTTAGTGCATGAATTAGTCATGAACCTACGAAGAGAAATGTGTGGAAAGATTTATGAATACAGTTTATCATATCATTCACTGGGTAACATGTTTGTTTTGAGCTCTGAGACTACCAGATTATAGACCATTGGTCTCCAACTTAAATGCACAAGTGGGCCACACTGAGTGATCAGATTGAAATGAGGGCCATGCTTTAAAACAGGTATAGAAATGAGCGATCTTGATATAACTTTTCAGTCATTTTGGTTTCATGGGAAAAGAATTATGAAGTTCATTATGATAGAATATGAATGATCTTGAAAATAGAAAACTAGTGAACACAAACATAGCTAACTTTAGTTAATCATTATGCTGGAGATTGAAAGCCTAAAAACAATTTGTGGCATTAAATGGGTTGATAGTGGAGGAAACTACATTAGAAAGAGTTGTAGTAGTGACCAAAGTCTGGTCAATAAGGCTGAACTGGTTCAGGCAAATGGAGAGGATGAATGGATCCATGCAAATAGAGAGGATCTGTGTGTCAGACGTGAATGAAGCAAGTGGGGAAGGAAATATGGAAGGATGGAGAGGAGGATGCATTAGATAGAATGAACTGGACTGGCTGTTGATAGTAGTCTCGGGTTTTAGATTTGATGTGTGGAAATGTAACCATTGTTTATTTTCCCTAATTCTGCTTTGCAAAAGTATGAAAGGTAGTTAATTATAAGGAAAATATTTATATGTAATGTTTATTGAAAATTTCTTCATTTTTACAGCTCCCACCCCCATCCAGTAATTCTTATTCACTGGTAGGTGTTAACCAGGACCAGTTCCAGGGTAACTATGTAATCCGTGCTGATCAGTACCCACTCTCATCACGTTATCTCCAGGCATTGCCATCTAATGCTGTGCAGGTAAGTTCAGGAATTTTTGCATTTAACTCTGTTGTCGGTGCAGCATTTTATTCTGAAATGGTGATGAGTGTTTGAAAAATCACATTGCTATATAATTCATTTAATGAATTTTTCCATGGTGTTGTAAATTGTTTAATAATACTGATTTTGTTTCAGCTTCCTGTGGATCGCACCAGATTAGGTGGTCCTAGTGATCTTTTGGTATACTTTTCTCTACCTGAAAGTCACAAAGGTCAGCAGCTACCTACCTATGGTGGTTATCTCCGATATAAAATAAGATATTCAAGTTCTTATGCCGGGCAATCCATCAGTGGACCAGATGTGATTATAAGGGTAAGTATCTTGTAAAAAGATATTGGCAATATCTTTTTAAGTACAGCAATCCTTTTTTTTCTAATGAAGGATGTGTCTTTGGAAAGTGATATGCAAACTCAATATGCTTAAAACAGTTAATTGTTGTGGTGAGAAGACTGGGAATGTGTTCTAACTCTCAAGCACAGATCCCATTTCATCAAAACTTGAAAATTGAAAAAAGTGCTTGACTTTGGAACTGTTTATCATATGCATCATAAAATGCTTTAAAGATTTTCACTGCTTCTGGCAGTGAAAATATATTTAAAAGACCTTCCACAAGACATCTCTATCAACCCTATCATATGCTTTCTTCAGATCCTTAAATGCCACATACAGAACCCTCTGTCTCTCAAAGCATCTCTCACATAGTCTTTAAAGCAAATACCTGATCCATACATCCTCTACCAATCCTAAAACCACTTTGTTCCTCCCCATTCTGATGTTCTCGTCTTGCTCTCACCATCTGTGTCACTATTCTCCCATTCAACTTACCAGGTACACACATCGCTGTTGTTTAAACATTCACCTTTTCCCCCCCTTCCCTTTATACAGCGACACTTCACATGCTTTGTGCCAGTTCTCTGTCATCTTACCATGATCCATACATTTATTGAAAAACTTGATTAATCATTCAACAAAACAATAACCCTCTTTCCTAAGAAATTCATCTGCAATATCATCTACTCCAGCCACATTACTTCATTACTCCTTACTTTCTACATGACCTTAGCATTATCTGCAAGCATATTCAATATGAGTCTATTTTCTCCTAGTAAGTCATTTACATAGATCATTGAGGGCAGTGGTGTCAAGACCAATCCCTTTGGCATGCTGTTTGTAATATCAGCTCATGTCTAAAAGGCTTCTCTGACATGCATCCTTTATTCCATTGCACAAAAGTAATTTTCTGTTGAATGAGGTAGTTAAATTCCATATCTGTCAGAAAATCCAATGTTTTCACAGACTTCTTTATGGTGTCAAGTTGTTTCTAGTAGTTGAGAAATGCAGAATCCACCCATCCATTTGTATGGTCAGAAGTAAGAGACTGTTCACTCATACAAATCTGAGAGTTTGTCATGGACAGCCTCCTTGCCCTAAATCTGTGTAATCTGTCACTTACATGGTTCCTCTTTTGCAAGAGAGTTAGCAAGTGCACATACATGCATATGCATTATGTACGTCATTCGACTTTTCACTCTTTTATACATGTGTTGTAATTGCCATCTAAGGTGTAAATACTTGATGATTGATATAATGTATTTTTGTAATATGTACTTCCTTTCATCCTCATGGGGAAACTATAAATTTTTTCTATCCACACAGGGAAACAACAAAACACTTATGCATGTTCATGATGGATCATTCCTCCCAGACTATGAAAACCAAGTGGATATTAGGTTCCATGTTGGTCAGTGGTTCAGACGAGTGGTTGGTCGTGGTCGATCAGTACAGACTCAGGAGCCAGCTAGCAGAGAGGATATTATGATGGTTTTGGAAAACATGGAACTTCTTTTGATAAGGTAATGTTTTATCTTTTTTTATCATATAGTTTTGATATCTTCAGAGCGAAGTTCTCCATTTTGCTTTTAATGCACTCATGTTCCAAGTTCACTCATTAAACTCAGTGGTCAGAGGTAGATGCAGAGTATTTTAAACAAAAATTTAGGCATTTTATCCATGGATTATTAGCAGATGTATTCCATTAGTCAATCAGTCTTTTATTTGACTGTCATTGTTCCAGACACCCTTTACCAAAGTATCACTGAAAGTATCATAAATCATCCATTTTACCCTTTATGGTCTGCATATTTCTCAGTGATTCTTTCTTCAGTCTTGCATCTCATATTCCCTGAAACATTCATCTGTAAAAGTTATTTCATCACCAGTTGCAGATATGCAAATCACAGTTATTAAGTGCTTGTAAAATATTTAAAAGAATAGGTAGATAAATGCCACTGGTAGGTAGTAGTAGGCATCCAACAACCAGGAAGTTATATTGCCAGTACTACCCACTTGGGTATCAGGAGGGTTAGTGATGGCTGTGTAGTGAGCCAGCTCTTCATTGGTTGTCATGTTAAACTCCTATGACTCAGGTAGCTATCTTTATGCCTTACCTACATGTGGACTACTGTTGATCTGTCTACAGACATATAATCTTTCCTTGTTATATATAACACCTGACAATTTTAACTCACACAGCTCATTCTTCATAACTCTAGATTTTCCTGCAGTGAGCATCATGCGCTAGCCCTGCCTTTTGATAAAATGGTAGGAGCAATATATAGTAGTAGGTAGGTAGGAGCATTAAGCAGAAACATTAGGTAGAAGTAGTAGGTAGGAACATTAAGCAGGAGAGTTAGGTGGATGCAGGCAGTAGAAACATTAAGTAGAAACATTAGGTAGGAGCCTCTGCAAACTGCACTAGAGTTGCCTTCTGCCAGTGGTCTGTTAAGGGTGAGCCACTAAAGGCTAAGAAGTGGCAGTGGAGTTCACTACTTACAGAGGGAGTTCCATTTGGGAATAGGCATCAGAGATATGGATAGATAGATAGATAAATGCCATCGTCCATCTTTTCTTGGTTTCTTAAAGTAATTGTATTTTGCATTTTTGTACCATCTTAGCACTTCCTTTATTTTCTGTTATCATTTATTTATTTCGATTTGTTGCTGTCTCCCGCATTAGCGAGGTAGCGCAAGGAAACAGGCGAAAGAATGGCCCAACTCACCCACATACACATGTATATACATACACATCCACACACGCA